>NW_027189137.1:2038576-2123576 GCF_040958095.1 Procambarus clarkii | reverse complement strand
TATATATATATATATATATATATATATATATATATATATATATATATATATATATATATATATATACAATCTTTGGACAACACCCACCAGTGGGACTCGAACCCAGAAAGCACAACTACCTTCCAGTAGATGGCATAACTAGTATGTTTTAACCCACTACGCCATCAGACCTTACAAAAGAAGTAGATAGTTCGAGATATATATATCTCAAACATCTCTACCTCCCGAAGGCACCAGATGAGTGAGGGGTCAGTCTGCAATTTTCATCAAGCCACTGTCAATGTGAGAGAACTCGTGTCCAGCTTATAAGCCTATACTTGCATAAACCACAAGTGAAGATAAACAATCTTTGGACAACACCCACCAGTGGGACTCGAACCCAGAAAGCACAACTACCTTCCAGTAGATGGCATAACTAGTATGCTTTAACCCACTACGCCATCAGACCTTACAAAAGAAGTAGATAGTTCGAGATATATATATCTCGAACTATCTACTTCTTTTGTAAGGTCTGATGGCGTAGTGGGTTAAAGCATACTAGTTATGCCATCTACTGGAAGGTAGTTGTGCTTTCTGGGTTCGAGTCCCACTGGTGGGTGTTGTCCAAAGATTGTTTATCTTCACTTGTGGTTTATGCAAGTATAGGCTTATAAGCTGGACACGAGTTCTCTCACATTGACAGTGGCTTGATGAAAATTGCAGACTGACCCCTCACTCATCTGGTGCCTTCGGGAGGTAGAGATGTTTGAGATATATATATCTCGAACTATCTACTTCTTTTGTAAGGTCTGATGGCGTAGTGGGTTAAAGCATACTAGTTATGCCATCTACTGGAAGGTAGTTGTGCTTTCTGGGTTCGAGTCCCACTGGTGGGTGTTGTCCAAAGATTGTTTATCTTCACTTGTGGTTTATGCAAGTATAGGCTTATATATATATATATATATATATATATATATATATATATATATATATATACATATACATATACATATACATAAATATAAATATATATTTATATATATGTTTATATATATGTATATATATTTATATATATGTATATATATATATATATATATATATATATATATATATATATATATATATTTGAATTTTTATATATATATGTCGTACCTAATAGCCAGAATGCACTTCTCAGCCTACTATGCAAGGCCCGATTTGCCTAATAAGCCAAGTTTTCCTGAAATAATAAATTTTCTCTAATTTTTTTCTTATGAAATGATGAAGCTACCCATTTCATTATGTATGAGGTCAATTTTTTTTATTGGAGTTAAAATTAACGTAGATATATGACCGAACCTAACCAACCCTACCTAACCTAACCTAACCTATCTTTATAGATTAGGTTAGGTTAGGTTGCTAAAAAAGCTAGGTTAGGTTTGGTTAGGTAGGTTAGGTAGTCGAAAAAGCATTAATTCATGAAAACTTGGCTTGTCGTGACGCTGAACACCAGTTCATTCCGAACACAGCGATTACACAACACATAACACCTTGCCTCAGCAACCGTTACTACCACCTATACTCCTACACACACCAGACCCTTGAGGCGTACCACTAGGTTTGTACTGGAACACAATGAATGAACATATGGAAGGTATTTAAAGGCCGTCGGGTTTTGCCATTTAATTACAATGAATAGACTCTGACAAATAATAACATATTAACATACTCTATTAGGTCCATACACTTCCAATACCCATAAACCACTTGACCTCCGCGATCACCGCCCACACTCGTAACTTCCGCCTAAGTCCCTAATACGGAATGATTACTACAACGCTCCACACCCGGTTAGTCTTTCATTCAATACTCACATACTGCAGACTTAACTTGGTCACTAAGATCACATCAGGTTCACACATTGCTGTCTGCTACACTTCGCTGCTGCCACAAACGGAGATTCAGAGGATTTCTCCGTTCAACTCCCACAATCAGACTGACTCCAGTCAGCCATCCTCCTCAACCATTTCACCCCGCCTCTCAAGGAAGGTATAATCCGATTAACCTTATCCCTAGAAGCGGTAATCTTGATCCTAGAAGCCTGAAGAAGAATAATTCCTCTTTCCAGGAATTATTAATTTGGCTAAGTAGCTGAGGTCTTAATCCCTTGACCTTTCTTAGATATGTGATCCATAGTCTGTCTACTTAACATGTACTTCCAATCATCATTCGTTAAATGTTGTAGGAATGATCCTCTAGCTAATAATTCCTACTAACTTGTGGATTACAACAGGCTTATTAGGCAAATCGGGCCTTGCATAGTAGGCTGAGAAGTACGTTCTGGCTACTAGGTACGACATATATATATATATGTCGTACCTTGTAGCCAGAATGCACTTCTCAGCCTACTATGCAAGGCCCAATTTGCCTAATAAGCCAAGTTTTCCTGAATTAATATATTTTCTCTATTTTTTTTCTTATGAAATGATAAAGCTGCCCATTTCATTATGTATGAGGTAAATTTTTTTTAATTGGAGTTAAAATTAACGTAGATATATGACCGAACCTAACCAACCCTACCTAACCTAACCTAACCTATCTTTATACGTTAGGTTAGGTTTGGTAGCCAAAAAAGTTAGGTTAGGTAAGGTTAGGAAGGTTAGGTAGTCGAAAAACAATTAATTCATGAAAACTTGGCTTATTAGGCATATTGGGCCTTGCATTGTAGGCTGAGAAGTGCATTCTGGCTACTAGGTACGACATATATATTTGTCGTAACTAGTAGCCAGAACGCACTTCTCAGCCTACTATGCAAGGCCCGATTTGCCTAATAAGCCAAGTTTTCCTGTATTAATATATTTTCTCTAATTTTTTTCTTATGAGATGATAAAGCTACCCATTTCATTATGTATGAGGCCGATTTTTTTTATTGGAGTTAAAATTAACGTAGATATATGACCGAACCTAACCAACCCTACCTAACCTAACCTAACCTATCTTTATAAGTTAGGTTAGGTTAGGTTGCCGAAAAAGTTAGGTTAGGTTAGGTTAGGTAGGTTAGGTAGTCAAAAAACAATTAATTCATGAAAACTTGGCTTATTAGGCAAATCGGGCTTTGCATAGTAGGCTGAGAAGCGTGTTCTGGCTACTAGGTACGACATATATATATATATATATATATATATGTCGTACCTAGTAGCCAGAACTCACTTCTCAGCCTACAATTCAAGGCCCGATTTGCCTAAT
The DNA here is from genome assembly GCF_040958095.1 of Procambarus clarkii. Taxonomy (NCBI): domain Eukaryota; kingdom Metazoa; phylum Arthropoda; class Malacostraca; order Decapoda; family Cambaridae; genus Procambarus; species Procambarus clarkii. The sequence goes on along the minus strand of NW_027189137.1, from coordinate 2,120,372 downwards.
AAGCCAAGTTTTCCTGAATTAATATATTTACTATAATTTTTTTCTTATGAAATGATAAAGCTACCCTTTTCACTATGTATGAGGTCATTTTTTTTTTATTGGAGTTAAAATTAACGTAGATATATGACCGAACCTAACCAACCCTACCTAACCTAACCTAACATATATATATAGGTAAGGTTAGGTTAGGTAGCCAAAAAAAGCTAGGTTAGGTTAGGTTAGGTAGGTTAGGTAGACGAAAAAACATTAATTCATGAAAACTTGGCTTATTAGGCAAATCGGGCCTTGAATAGTAGGCTGAGAAGTGCGTTCTGGCTATTAGGTACGACATATATATATATATATATATATATATATATATATATATATATATATATATATATGTCGTACCTAGTAGCCAGAACTCACTTCTATGCCTACTATTCACGGCCCAATTTGCCTAATAAGCCAAGTTTTCATGAATTAGTATATTTTCTCTAATTTTTTCTTATGAAATTATAAAGCTACCCATTTCATTACGTATGAGGTCAATTTTTTTTTATTGGAGTTAAAATTAATGTAGATATATGACTGAACCTAACCAACCCTACCTAACCTAACCTAACCTATCTTTATCGGTTAGGTTAGGTTAGGTAGCCGAAAACGTAAGGTTAGGTTAGGTTAGGTAGGTTAGGTAGTCGAAAAACAATTAATTCATGAAAACTTGGCTTATTAGGCAAATCGGGCCTTGAATAGTAGGCATAGAAGTGCGTTCTGGCTACTAGGTACGACATATATATATATATATATATATATATATATATATATATATATATATATATATATATATATATATATATATATATATATATATATATATATATATATATATATATATATATATATATATGAATAAAAACTCACACCCCAGAAGTGACTCGAACCCATACTCCCAGAAGCAACGCAACTGGTAACTACAGGGCGCCTTAATCCGCTTGACCATCACGGCCGTCAAAAGGAAGTGATAGCCGAGGCTATTTGAGCCACTTCCCCGACGGCAACTCGGATGGTAATCTTGGGCATAGCATTTCACCAAATCACCTCATTCTTTGGGGCACACGTGAGGAACACAAATGCGAACAAGCCTGAATGGTCCCCAGGACTATATGCGAATGAAAACTCACACCCCAGAAGTGACTCGAACCCATACTCCCAGAAGCAACGCAACTGGTAACTACAGGGCGCCTTAATCCGCTTGACCATCACGGCCGTCAAAAGGAAGTGATAGCCGAGGCTATTTGAGCCACTTCCCCGACGGCAACTCGGATGGTAATCTTGGGCATAGCATTTCACCAAATCACCTCATTCTTTGGGGCACACGTGAGGAACACAAATGCGAACAAGCCTGAATGGTCCCCAGGACTATATGCGAATGAAAACTCACACCCCAGAAGTGACTCGAACCCATACTCCCAGAAGCAACGCAACTGGTAACTACAGGGCGCCTTAATCCGCTTGACCATCACGGCCGTCAAAAGGAAGTGATAGCCGAGGCTATTTGAGCCACTTCCCCGACGGCAACTCGGATGGTAATCTTGGGCATAGCATTTCACCAAATCACCTCATTCTTTGGGGCACACGTGAGGAACACAAATGCGAACAAGCCTGAATGGTCCCCAGGACTATATGCGAATGAAAACTCACACCCCAGAAGTGACTCGAACCCATACTCCCAGAAGCAACGCAACTGGTAACTACAGGGCGCCTTAATCCGCTTGACCATCACGGCCGTCAAAAGGAAGTGATAGCCGAGGCTATTTGAGCCACTTCCCCGACGGCAACTCGGATGGTAATCTTGGGCATAGCATTTCACCAAATCACCTCATTCTTTGGGGCACACGTGAGGAACACAAATGCGAACAAGCCTGAATGGTCCCCAGGACTATATGCGAATGAAAACTCACACCCCAGAAGTGACTCGAACCCATACTCCCAGAAGCAACGCAACTGGTAACTACAGGGCGCCTTAATCCACTTGACCATCACGGCCGTCAAAAGGAAGTGATAGCCGAGGCTATTTGAGCCACTTCCCCGACGGCAACTCGGATGGTAATCTTGGGCATAGCATTTCACCAAATCACCTCATTCTTTGGGGCACACGTGAGGAACACAAATGCGAACAAGCCTGAATGGTCCCCAGGACTATATGCGAATGAAAACTCACAGCCCAGAAGTGACTCGAACCCATACTCCCAGAAGCAACGCAACTGGTAACTACAGGGCGCCTTAATCCGCTTGACCATCACGGCCGTCAAAAGGAAGTGATAGCCGAGGCTATTTGAGCCACTTCCCCGACGGCAACTCGGATGGTAATCTTGGGCATAGCATTTCACCAAATCACCTCATTCTTTGGGGCACACGTGAGGAACACAAATGCGAACAAGCCTGAATGGTCCCCAGGACTATATGCGAATGAAAACTCACACCCCAGAAGTGACTCGAACCCATACTCCCAGAAGCAACGCAACTGGTAACTACAGGGCGCCTTAATCCGCTTGACCATCACGGCCGTCAAAAGGAAGTGATAGCCGAGGCTATTTGAGCCACTTCCCCGACGGCAACTCGGATGGTAATCTTGGGCATAGCATTTCACCAAATCACCTCATTCTTTGGGGCACACGTGAGGAACACAAATGCGAACAAGCCTGAATGGTCCCCAGGACTATATGCGAATGAAAACTCACACCCCAGAAGTGACTCGAACCCATACTCCCAGAAGCAACGCAACTGGTAACTACAGGGCGCCTTAATCCGCTTGACCATCACGGCCGTCAAAAGGAAGTGATAGCCGAGGCTATTTGAGCCACTTCCCCGACGGCAACTCGGATGGTAATCTTGGGCATAGCATTTCACCAAATCACCTCATTCTTTGGGGCACACGTGAGGAACACAAATGCGAACAAGCCTGAATGGTCCCCAGGACTATATGCGAATGAAAACTCACACCCCAGAAGTGACTCGAACCCATACTCCCAGAAGCAACGCAACTGGTAACTACAGGGCGCCTTAATCCGCTTGACCATCACGGCCGTCAAAAGGAAGTGATAGCCGAGGCTATTTGAGCCACTTCCCCGACGGCAACTCGGATGGTAATCTTGGGCATAGCATTTCACCAAATCACCTCATTCTTTGGGGCACACGTGAGGAACACAAATGCGAACAAGCCTGAATGGTCCCCAGGACTATATGCGAATGAAAACTCACACCCCAGAAGTGACTCGAACCCATACTCCCAGAAGCAACGCAACTGGTAACTACAGGGCGCCTTAATCCGCTTGACCATCACGGCCGTCAAAAGGAAGTGATAGCCGAGGCTATTTGAGCCACTTCTCCGACGGCAACTCGGATGGTAATCTTGGGCATAGCATTTCACCAAATCACCTCATTCTTTGGGGCACACGTGAGGAACACAAATGCGAACAAGCCTGAATGGTCCCCAGGACTATATGCGAATGAAAACTCACACCCCAGAAGTGACTCGAACCCATACTCCCAGAAGCAACGCAACTGGTAACTACAGGGCGCCTTAATCCGCTTGACCATCACGGCCGTCAAAAGGAAGTGATAGCCGAGGCTATTTGAGCCACTTCCCCGACGGCAACTCGGATGGTAATCTTGGGCATAGCATTTCACCAAATCACCTCATTCTTTGGGGCACACGTGAGGAACACAAATGCGAACAAGCCTGAATGGTCCCCAGGACTATATGCGAATGAAAACTCACACCCCAGAAGTGACTCGAACCCATACTCCCAGAAGCAACGCAACTGGTAACTACAGGGCGCCTTAATCCGCTTGACCATCACGGCCGTCAAAAGGAAGTGATAGCCGAGGCTATTTGAGCCACTTCCCCGACGGCAACTCGGATGGTAATCTTGGGCATAGCATTTCACCAAATCACCTCATTCTTTGGGGCACACGTGAGGAACACAAATGCGAACAAGCCTGAATGGTCCCCAGGACTATATGCGAATGAAAACTCACACCCCAGAAGTGACTCGAACCCATACTCCCAGAAGCAACGCAACTGGTAACTACAGGGCGCCTTAATCCGCTTGACCATCACGGCCGTCAAAAGGAAGTGATAGCCGAGGCTATTTGAGCCACTTCCCCGACGGCAACTCGGATGGTAATCTTAGGCATAGCATTTCACCAAATCACCTCATTCTTTGGGGCACACGTGAGGAACACAAATGCGAACAAGCCTGAATGGTCCCCAGGACTATATGCGAATGAAAACTCACACCCCAGAAGTGACTCGAACCCATACTCCCAGAAGCAACGCAACTGGTAACTACAGGGCGCCTTAATCCGCTTGACCATCACGGCCGTCAAAAGGAAGTGATAGCCGAGGCTATTTGAGCCACTTCCCCGACGGCAACTCGGATGGTAATCTTGGGCATAGCATTTCACCAAATCACCTCATTCTTTGGGGCACACATGAGGAACACAAATGCGAACAAGCCTGAATGGTCCCCAGGACTATATGCGAATGAAAACTCACACCCCAGAAGTGACTCGAACCCATACTCCCAGAAGCAACGCAACTGGTAACTACAGGGCGCCTTAATCCGCTTGACCATCACGGCCGTCAAAAGGAAGTGATAGCCGAGGCTATTTGAGCCACTTCCCCGACGGCAACTCGGATGGTAATCTTGGGCATAGCATTTCACCAAATCACCTCATTCTTTGGGGCACACGTGAGGAACACAAATGCGAACAAGCCTGAATGGTCCCCAGGACTATATGCGAATGAAAACTCACACCCCAAAAGTGACTCGAACCCATACTCCCAGAAGCAACGCAACTGGTAACTACAGGGCGCCTTAATCCACTTGACCATCACGGCCGTCAAAAGGAAGTGATAGCCGAGGCTATTTGAGCCACTTCCCCGACGGCAACTCGGATGGTAATCTTGGGCATAGCATTTCACCAAATCACCTCATTCTTTGGGGCACACGTGAGGAACACAAATGCGAACAAGCCTGAATGGTCCCCAGGACTATATGCGAATGAAAACTCACACCCCAGAAGTGACTCGAACCCATACTCCCAGAAGCAACGCAACTGGTAACTACAGGGCGCCTTAATCCGCTTGACCATCACGGCCGTCAAAAGGAAGTGATAGCCGAGGCTATTTGAGCCACTTCCCCGACGGCAACTCGGATGGTAATCTTGGGCATAGCATTTCACCAAATCACCTCATTCTTTGGGGCACACGTGAGGAACACAAATGCGAACAAGCCTGAATGGTCCCCAGGACTATATGCGAATGAAAACTCACACCCCAGAAGTGACTCGAACCCATACTCCAAGAAGCAACGCAACTGGTAACTACAGGGCGCCTTAATCCGCTTGACCATCACGGCCGTCAAAAGGAAGTGATAGCCGAGGCTATTTGAGCCACTTCCCCGACGGCAACTCGGATGGTAATCTTGGGCATAGCATTTCACCAAATCACCTCATTCTTTGGGGCACACGTGAGGAACACAAATGCGAACAAGCCTGAATGGTCCCCAGGACTATATGCGAATGAAAACTCACACCCCAGAAGTGACTCGAACCCATACTCCCAGAAGCAACGCAACTGGTAACTACAGGGCGCCTTAATCCGCTTGACCATCACGGCCGTCAAAAGGAAGTGATAGCCGAGGCTATTTGAGCCACTTCCCCGACGGCAACTCGGATGGTAATCTTGGGCATAGCATTTCACCAAATCACCTCATTCTTTGGGGCACACGTGCGGAACACAAATGCGAACAAGCCTGAATGGTCCCCAGGACTATATGCGAATGAAAACTCACACCCCAGAAGTGACTCGAACCCATACTCCCAGAAGCAACGCAACTGGTAACTACAGGGCGCCTTAATCCGCTTGACCATCACGGCCGTCAAAAGGAAGTGATAGCCGAGGCTATTTGAGCCACTTCCCCGACGGCAACTCGGATGGTAATCTTGGGCATAGCATTTCACCAAATCACCTCATTCTTTGGGGCACACGTGAGGAACACAAATGCGAACAAGCCTGAATGGTCCCCAGGACTATATGCGAATGAAAACTCACACCCCAGAAGTGACTCGAACCCATACTCCCAGAAGCAACGCAACTGGTAACTACAGGGCGCCTTAATCCGCTTGACCATCACGGCCGTCAAAAGGAAGTGATAGCCGAGGCTATTTGAGCCACTTCTCCGACGGCAACTCGGATGGTAATCTTGGGCATAGCATTTCACCAAATCACCTCATTCTTTGGGGCACACGTGAGGAACACAAATGCGAACAAGCCTGAATGGTCCCCAGGACTATATGCGAATGAAAACTCACACCCCAGAAGTGACTCGAACCCATACTCCCAGAAGCAACGCAACTGGTAACTACAGGGCGCCTTAATCCGCTTGACCATCACGGCCGTCAAAAGGAAGTGATAGCCAAGGCTATTTGAGCCACTTCCCCGACGGCAACTCGGATGGTAATCTTGGGCATAGCATTTCACCAAATCACCTCATTCTTTGGGGCACACGTGAGGAAAACAAATGCGAACAAGCCTGAATGGTCCCCAGGACTATATGCGAATGAAAACTCACACCCCAGAAGTGACTCGAACCCATACTCCCAGAAGCAACGCAACTGGTAACTACAGGGCGCCTTAATCCGCTTGACCATCACGGCCGTCAAAAGGAAGTGATAGCCGAGGCTATTTGAGCCACTTCCCCGACGGCAACTCGGATGGTAATCTTGGGCATAGCATTTCACCAAATCACCTCATTCTTTGGGGCACACGTGAGGAACACAAATGCGAACAAGCCTGAATGGTCCCCAGGACTATATGCGAATGAAAACTCACACCCCAGAAGTGACTCGAACCCATACTCCCAGAAGCAACGCAACTGGTAACTACAGGGCGCCTTAATCCGCTTGACCATCACGGCCGTCAAAAGGAAGTGATAGCCGAGGCTATTTGAGCCACTTCCCCGACGGCAACTCGGATGGTAATCTTGGGCATAGCATTTCACCAAATCACCTCATTCTTTGGGGCACACGTGCGGAACACAAATGCGAACAAGCCTGAATGGTCCCCAGGACTATATGCGAATGAAAACTCACACCCCAGAAGTGACTCGAACCCATACTCCCAGAAGCAACGCAACTGGTAACTACAGGGCGCCTTAATCCGCTTGACCATCACGGCCGTCAAAAGGAAGTGATAGCCGAGGCTATTTGAGCCACTTCCCCGACGGCAACTCGGATGGTAATCTTGGGCATAGCATTTCACCAAATCACCTCATTCTTTGGGGCACACGTGAGGAACACAAATGCGAACAAGCCTGAATGGTCCCCAGGACTATATGCGAATGAAAACTCACACCCCAGAAGTGACTCGAACCCATACTCCCAGAAGCAACGCAACTGGTAACTACAGGGCGCCTTAATCCGCTTGACCATCACGGCCGTCAAAAGGAAGTGATAGCCGAGGCTATTTGAGCCACTTCTCCGACGGCAACTCGGATGGTAATCTTGGGCATAGCATTTCACCAAATCACCTCATTCTTTGGGGCACACGTGAGGAACACAAATGCGAACAAGCCTGAATGGTCCCCAGGACTATATGCGAATGAAAACTCACACCCCAGAAGTGACTCGAACCCATACTCCCAGAAGCAACGCAACTGGTAACTACAGGGCGCCTTAATCCGCTTGACCATCACGGCCGTCAAAAGGAAGTGATAGCCAAGGCTATTTGAGCCACTTCCCCGACGGCAACTCGGATGGTAATCTTGGGCATAGCATTTCACCAAATCACCTCATTCTTTGGGGCACACGTGAGGAACACAAATGCGAACAAGCCTGAATGGTCCCCAGGACTATATGCGAATGAAAACTCACACCCCAGAAGTGACTCGAACCCATACTCCCAGAAGCAACGCAACTGGTAACTACAGGGCGCCTTAATCCGCTTGACCATCACGGCCGTCAAAAGGAAGTGATAGCCGAGGCTATTTGAGCCACTTCCCCGACGGCAACTCGGATGGTAATCTTGGGCATAGCATTTCACCAAATCACCTCATTCTTTGGGGCACACGTGAGGAACACAAATGCGAACAAGCCTGAATGGTCCCCAGGACTATATGCGAATGAAAACTCACACCCCAGAAGTGACTCCAAAGTGCCCCAAAGAATGAGGTGATTTGGTGAAATGCTATGCCCAAGATTACCATCCGAGTTGCCGTCGGGGAAGTGGCTCAAATAGCCTCGGCTATCACTTCCTTTTGACGGCCGTGATGGTCAAGCGGATTAAGGCGCCCTGTAGTTACCAGTTGCGTTGCTTCTGGGAGTATGGGTTCGAGTCACTTCTGGGGTGTGAGTTTTCATTCGCATATAGTCCTGGGGACCATTCAGGCTTGTTCGCATATATATATATATATATATATATATATATATATATATATATATATATATATATATATATATATATATATATATATATATATGTCGTACCTAATAGCCAGAACGCACTTCTCAGCCTACTATTCAAGGCCCGATTTGCCTAATAAGCCAAGTTTTCATGAATTAATGTTTTTTCGTCTACCTAACCTACCTAACCTAACCTAACCTAGCTTTTTTTGGCTACCTAACCTAACCTTACCTATAAATATAGGTTAGGTTAGGTTAGGTAGGGTTGGTTAGGTTCGGTCATATATCTACGTTAATTTTAACTCCAATAAAAAAAAATTGACCTCATACATAGAGAAAAGGGTTGCTTTATCATTTCATAAGAAAAAAATTATAGTAAATATATTAATTCAGGAAAACTTGGCTTATTAGGCAAATCGGGCCTTGAATAGTAGGCTGAGAAGTGAGTTCTGGCTACTAGGTATGACATATATATATATATATATATATATATATATATATATATATATATATATATATATATATATATATATATATATGTCGTACCTAGTAGCCAGAACTCACTTCTCAGCCTACTATTCAAGGCCCGATTTGCCTAATAAGCCAAGTTTTCCTGAATTAATATATTTACTATAATTTTTTTCTTATGAAATGATAAAGCAACCCTTTTCTCTATGTATGAGGTCAATTTTTTTTTATTGGAGTTAAAATTAACGTAGATATATGACCGAACCTAACCAACCCTACCTAACCTAACCTAACCTATATTTATAGGTAAGGTTAGGTTAGGTAGCCAAAAAAAGCTAGGTTAGGTTAGGTTAGGTAGGTTAGGTAGACGAAAAAACATTAATTCATGAAAACTTGGCTTATTAGGCAAATCGGGCCTTGAATAGTAGGCTGAGAAGTGCGTTCTGGCTATTAGGTACGACATATATATATATATATATATATATATATATATATGTCGTACCTAGTAGCCAGAACTCACTTCTCAGCCTACTATTCAAGGCCCGATTTGCCTAATAAGCCAAGTTTTCCTGAATTAATATATTTACTATAATTTTTTTCTTATGAAATGATAAAGCAACCCTTTTCTCTATGTATGAGGTCAATTTTTTTTTATTGGAGTTAAAATTAACGTAGATATATGACCGAACCTAACCAACCCTACCTAACCTAACCTAACCTATATTTATAGGTAAGGTTAGGTTAGGTAGCCAAAAAAAGCTAGGTTAGGTTAGGTTAGGTAGGTTAGGTAGACGAAAAAACATTAATTCATGAAAACTTGGCTTATTAGGCAAATCGGGCCTTGAATAGTAGGCTGAGAAGTGCGTTCTGGCTATTAGGTACGACATATATATATATATATATATATATATATATATATATATATATATATATATATATATATATATATATATATATATATATATATATATATATATATGTCGTACCTAGTAGCCAGAACTCACTTCTCAGCCTACTATTCAAGGCCCGATTTGCCTAATAAGCCAAGTTTTCCTGAATTAATATATTTACTATATTTTTTTTCTTATGAAATGATAAAGCAACCCTTTTCTCTATGTATGAGGTCAATTTTTTTTATTGGAGTTAAAATTAACGTAGATATATGACCGAACCTAACCACCCTACCTAACCTAACCTAACCTATATTTATACGTAAGGTTAGGTTAGGTAGCCAAAAAAAGCTAGGTTAGGTTAGGTTAGGTAGGTTAGGTAGACGAAAAAACATTAATTCATGAAAACTTGGCTCATTAGGCAAATCGGGCCTTGAATAGTAGGCTGAGAAGTGCGTTCTGGCTATTAGGTACGACATATATATATATATATTATTATATATATATGTCGTACCTAGTAGCCAGAACGCACTTCTGAGCCTACTATGCAAGGCCCGATTTGCCTAATAAGCCAAGTTTTCCTGAATTAATATATTTTCTCTAATTTTTTTCTTATGAAATGATAAAGCTACCCATTTCATTATGTATGATGTTAATTTTATTTTATTGGAGTTAAAATTAACGTAGATATATGACCGAACCTAACCAACCCTACCTAACCTAACCTAACCTATCTTTATAGGTTAGGTTAAGTTAGGTAGCCGAAAAAGTTAGGTTAGGTTAGGTTAGGTAGGTTAGGTTGTCGAAAAACAATTAATTCATGAAAACTTGGCTTATTAGGCAAATTGGGCCTTGAATAGTAGGCTGAGAAGTGCGTTCTGGCTACTAGGTACGACATATATATATATATATATATATATATATATATATATATATATGTCGTACCTAGTAGCCAGAACGTACTTCTCAGCCTACTATGCAAGGCCCGATTTGCCTAATAAGCCAAGTCTTCCTGAAATAATATCATTTCTCTATTTTTTTTCTTATGAAATGATAAAGCTACCCATTTCATTATGTATGAGGTCATTTTTTTTTATTGGAGTTAAAATTAACGTAGATATATGACCGAACCTAACAAACCCTACCTAACCTAACCTAACATATCTTTATAGGTTAGGTTAGGTTAGGTAGCCGAAAAAGTTAGGTTAGGTTAGGTTAGGTAGGTTAGGTAGTCGAAAAACTATTAATTCATGAAAACTTGGCTTATTAGGCAAATCTGGCCTTGCATAGTAGGCCGAGAATTGCGTTCTGGCTACTAGGTACGACATATATATATATATATATATATATATATATATATATATATATATATATATATACATATAGATATATATATATATATATATATATATATATCTATATATATGTATGTATATATATATATATATATATATATATATATATATATATATATATATGTCGTACCTAGTAGCCAGAACGCACTTCTCATCCTACTATGCAAGGCCCGATTTGCCTAATAAGCCAAGTTTTCATGAAATAATTGTTTTTCGACTACCTAACCTACCTAACCTAACCTAACCTACCTTTTTCGGCTACCTAACCTAACCTAACCTATAAAGATAGGTTAGGTTAGGTTAGGTAGGGTTGGTTAGGTTCGGTCATATATCTACGTTAATTTGAACTCCAATAATAAAAAATTGACCTCATACATAATGAAATGGGTAGCTTTATCATTTCATAAGAAAAAAATTTGAGAAAATATATTAATTCAGGAAAACTTGGCTTATTAGGCAAATCGGGCCTTGCATAGTAGGCCAAAAACTGAGTTCTGGCTACTAGGTACGACATATATATATATATATATATATATATATATATATATATATATATATATATATATATATATATATATATATGTCGTACCTAATAGCCAGAACACACTTCTCAGCCTACTATTCAAGGCCCGATTTGCCTAATAAGCCAAGTTTTCCTGAATTAATATTATTTCTCTAATTTTTTTCTTATGAAATGATAAAGCTACCCATTTCATTATGTTTGAGGTCAATTTTTTTTATTGGAGTTAAAATTAACGTAGATATATGACCGAAGCTAACCAACCCTACCTAACCTAACCTAGCCTATCTTTATAGGTTAGGTTAGGTTAGGTAGCCGAAAAAGTTAGGTTAGGTTAGGTTAGGTAGGTTAGGTAGTCGATAAACAATTAATTCATGAAAACTTGGCTTATTAGGCAAATCGGGCCTTGCAAAGTAGGCTGACAAGTGCGTTCTGGCTATTAGGTACGACATATATATATATATATATATATATATATATATGTTATATATATATATATATATATATATATATATATATATATATATATATATATGTTATATATATATATATATATATATATATATATATATATATATATATATATATATATATATATATATATATATATATATATATATATATATATATATATATATATATATATATATATATATATATATATATATGTCGTACCTAGTAGCCAGAACTCACTTCTATGCCTACTATGCAAGGCCCGATTTGCCCAATAAGCCAAGTTTTCATGAATTGATTGTTTTTCGACTACCTAACCTACCTAACCCAACCTAACCTAACGTTTTCGGCTACCTAACCTAACCTAACCTATAAAGATAGGTTAGGTTAGGTTAGGTAGGGTTGGTTAGGTTCGGTCATATATCTTCGTTAATTTTAACTCCAATAAAAAAATATTGACCTCATACATAATGAAATGGGTAGCTTTATCATTTCATAAGAAAAAATTAGAGAAAATATATTAATTCAGGAAAACTTGGCTTATTAGGCAAATCGGGCCTTGCATAGTAGGCTGAGAAGTGCGTTCTGGCTATTAGGTACGACATATATACATATATATATATATATATATATATATATATATATATATATATATATATAGATGTATATATATATATATTTGTATATATATATATATATATAATATTAAATATGACCGAAAAAGTAAGATTAATAATTCTAACACGAATTTTCTCGATCTTTCTTACGTTTCTTTTCACTGTTGATGGTAATTCAAAAATCAATTCTCCAAAATTCATTTATATTTTTTATTTTTTTTCTCCAATTTTGGAGAAATGATTTTTGAATTACCATCAGCAGTGAAAAGAAACGTAAGAAAGATCGAGAAAATTCGTGTTAGAATTATTAATCTTACTTTTTCGGTCATATATAATAATATATGTCTACAGGAAAGACTGCTATCAAAATATACTAATATATATATATATATATATATATATATATATATATATATATATATATATATATATATATATATATATATATATATACATATATATATATATATATATATATATTTTATTAAATATGACCGAAAAAGTAAGATTAATAATTCTAACACGAATTTTCTCAATCTTTCGTACATTATGCTTCACTGTTGGAGGTAAATCAAAAATCACTTCTCCAAAATTCATTTTTATTTCTAGTCTGACGCGACACGGGCACGTTTCGTAAAACTTATTACATTTTCAAAGACTTCACATATACACAACTGATTAGAACTTGCGTTTCCCTGATTTTATATCTACATTTGAGTGAGGTGGGAAGGGTGATGTGGCATTACATTTGAGTAAGGTGGGAAGGATGATGTGGCATTAGAGGATATTAATAGGGTATTAAAAGTATCAACACAAGACAGAACACGAAACAATGGATATTGAATAGAAGTGTTTGTAGAAAGCCTATTGGTCCATATTTCTTGATGCTTCTATATTGGAGCGGAGTCTTGAGGTGGGTAGAATATAGTTGTGCAATAATTGGCTGTTGATTGCTGGTGTTGACTTCTTGATGTGTAGTGCCTCGCAAACGTCGAGCCGCCTGCTATCGCTGTATCTATCGATGATTTCTGTGTTGTTTACTAGGATTTCTCTGGCGATGGTTTGGTTATGGGAAGAGATTATATGTTCCTTAATGGAGCCCTGTTGTTTATGCATCGTTAAACGCCTAGAAAGAGAAGTTGTTGTCTTGCCTATATACTGGGTTTTTTGGAGCTTACAATCCCCAAGTGGGCATTTGAAGGCATAGACGACGTTAGTCTCTTTTAAAGCGTTCTGTTTCGTGTCTGGAGAGTTTCTCATGAGTAGGCTGGCCGTTTTTCTGGTTTTATAGTAAATCGTCAGTTGTATCCTCTGATTTTTGTCTGTAGGGATAACGTTTCTATTAACAATATCTTTCAGGACCCTTTCCTCTGTTTTATGAGCTGTGGAAAAGAAGTTCCTGTAAAATAGTCTAATAGGGGGTATAGGTGTTGTGTTAGTTGTCTCTTCGGAGGTTGCATGGCTTTTCACTTTCCTTCTTATGATGTCTTCGATGAAACCATTGGAGAAGCCGTTATTGACTAGAACCTGCCTTACCCTACAGAGTTCTTCAACTCTGTAGGGTAAGGCAGGTTCTAGTCAATAACGGCTTCTCCAATGGTTTCATCGAAGACATCATAAGAAGGAAAGTGAAAAGCCATGCAACCTCCGAAGAGACAACTAACACAACACCTATACCCCCTATTAGACTATTTTACAGGAACTTCTTTTCCACAGCTCATAAAACAGAGGAAAGGGTCCTGAAAGATATTGTTAATAGAAACGTTATCCCTACAGACAAAAATCAGAGGATACAACTGACGATTTACTATAAAACCAGAAAAACGGCCAGCCTACTCATGAGAAACTCTCCAGACACGAAACAGAACGCTTTAAAAGAGACTAACGTCGTCTATGCCTTCAAATGCCCACTTGGGGACTGTAAGCTCCAAAAAACCCAGTATATAGGCAAGACAACAACATCTCTTTCTAGGCGTTTAACGATGCATAAACAACAGGGCTCCATTAAGGAACATATAATCTCTTCCCATAACCAAACCATCGCCAGAGAAATCCTAGTAAACAACACAGAAATCATCGATAGATACAGCGATAGCAGGCGGCTTGACGTTTGCGAGGCACTACACATCAAGAAGTCAACACCAGCAATCAACAGCCAATTATTGCACAACTATATTCTACCCACCTCAAGACTCCGCTCCAATATAGAAGCATCAAGAAATATGGACCAATAGGCTTTCTACAAACACTTCTATTCAATATCCATTGTTTCGTGTTCTGTCTTGTGTTGATACTTTTAATACCCTATTAATATCCTCTAATGCCACATCATCCTTCCCACCTTACTCAAATGTAATGCCACATCACCCTTCCCACCTCACTCAAATGTAGATATAAAATCAGGGAAACGCAAGTTCTAATCAGTTGTGTATATGTGAAGTCTTTGAAAATGTAATAAGTTTTACGAAACGTGCCCGTGTCGCGTCAGACTAGAAATAAAAATGAATTTTGGAGAAGTGATTTTTGATTTACCTCCAACAGTGAAGCATAATGTACGAAAGATTGAGAAAATTCGTGTTAGAATTATTAATCTTACTTTTTCGGTCATATTTAATAAAATATGTCTACAGGAAAGACTGCTACCAAAATATACTAATATATATATATATATATATATATATATATATATATATATATATATATATATATATATATATATATATATATATATATATATGTCGTACCTAATAGCCAGAACGCACTTCTCAGCCTACTATTCAAGGCCCGATTTGCCTAATAAGCCAAGTTTTCATGAATTAATGTTTTTTCGTCTACCTAACCTACCTAACCTAACCTAACCTAGCTTTTTTTGGCTACCTAACCTAACCTTACCTATAAATATAGGTTAGGTTAGGTTAGGTAGGGTTGGTTAGGTTCGGTCATATATCTACGTTAATTTTAACTCCAATAAAAAAAAATTGACCTCATACATAGAGAAAAGGGTTGCTTTATCATTTCATAAGAAAAAAATTATAGTAAATATATTAATTCAGGAAAACTTGGCTTATTAGGCAAATCGGGCCTTGAATAGTAAGCTGAGAAGTGAGTTCTGGCTACTAGGTACGACATATATATATATATATATATATATATATATATATATATATATATATATATATATATATATATATATATATATATATGTCGTACCTAATAGCCAGAACGCACTTCTCAGCCTAGTATTCAAGGCCCGATTTGCCTAATAAGCCAAGTTTTCATGAATTAATGTTTTTTCGTCTACCTAACCTACCTAACCTAACCTAACCTAGCTTTTTTTGGCTACCTAACCTAACCTTACCTATAAATATAGGTTAGGTTAGGTTAGGTAGGGTTGGTTAGGTTCGGTCATATATCTACGTTAATTTTAACTCCAATAAAATAAAATTGACCTCATACATAGAGAAAAGGGTTGCTTTATCATTTCATAAGAAAAAAATTATAGTAAATATATTAATTCAGGAAAACTTGGCTTACTAGGCAAATCTGGCCTTGAATAGGAGGCTGAGAAGTGAGTTCTGGTTACTAGGTACGACATATATATATATATATATATATATATATATATATATATATATATATATATATATATATATATATATTGTGACGATAATCTCCTTCAAGAGATTGAGCCTGCTCTTCCCTCCACAATTACGTCGTAGAAATTATATAAAAATACTATGGAAGAAATGTCCAACAACGACAACAACACCAGCAAGGTTTGCCAGAGCGCAAAACGTTGCAGCCAGAGACACCTGTTCGGACTCAAACCGCCAAACTACTTGTTGATCGCTACCGGCCCCGCTGATTGGTCGCCGGTCTGGCTGCACCTGCACTCGCCCCCCCATACTACTTGATGTCTGGGGTCGCCACGACCTCAGACCTGAGAATGTTCAGTGCTTTCGTGGTTATCACTCCTCCCAGCTAGACGTTAGCGTGTACTGAGAGAGGTGATAGCTTAAAGCCAATATTCCAGCACCTTCCCAATTATTTCTGTGTTGCACTTCTTGTTATTTTATCTTAACGTAACTTTTCATTGTGTCATTTAAGTATTCTTATTATTTTGATTGATTGATTTTATTATAAGAATTTGTTTGTCCATTTTTTCATGTTTTGATTAATTAACGTAATTAAAATTTCATTGTTAAAGTTTACTTGTGTTTTGTGTGTCTTCTCCTTACCTTACCACAGACGACGTTCCAGTTTTTCTATTTTTTTTTTATAACTATGTGACGAGGCCATACCCCTAGCCTTAAACACCCGAACACCAACGCGTTACCGTCACAAGTTATATGGGGGCCTGTCCTAGGAGCTTCACTCAGGTACTGGTGCCAAGTGGTAATTTATGGTAAGCGTATTTAACTTTGTTAACGTAGCTTTACTATTTTTCATATTCAATTTCATTTTTTATAAGGTGCGGTGTATTGTGCATTACGAGTAACATATAGTGAAGGTGAGACAACTTTGGATTACGTGGTGACTGTAGGCCGCAGTCATACTCTTAATTGGTCATCTCTCCCTCCGTGTTATTACTCGTATTTACCATCTATGTCCCTTGAATATTTCTCATTCTGACAGATCATCATATTGGTACCCTGGTACTGTGGTCTGCCCCGGGTCAAGAGTACCCAATCTTCTGTAATCTGACTGTAGGAGGACAAAGAGGGCCATAGTTCCTCTAGCTCGAACTTTAGTTGCTGAATTGGGACCTCAGCAGCAGTTCTCGTCACCAGTTGACACCTCGCACCCCTACACGTCAGTCAGAGATGATGATACATACAACGGTAGGGAATTAGCTTATTTTTTCAGAGCACAAAAGTTCGCTAATTCTGTAAGTATCATATTAAATTCAGTAGGAAAAACTTGCTTTATGTCCTATAGAGACGTGGCAAGGTATGCCTACATCCTTGGACTACCAATTTTACTTTTGAAGCATTTAACTGTTTCATTTGTTTTCGAAACTCTGTTTCATTTGTTAGTAGGATTTTCTTGCCCTTATCCTCTTACATGAGTACCGGGTACAAGATTTCCTGCGCCTTTGATTTAATTTAATCATTTAACATCTTTTACTTAACTTTAATTGTTAAAGATCTCACAGGATAGGTACCAGTTGCCACGTTGTCCTGTTTCTGACATTCACTATTGAATATTCGTGTACCTTTATTTGCTAATTTCACCATGTTTCGTCTCCAAGCTTTCCGTGCAAATCCAGCAGGTGAAATAGGGACTTTAAGTCGTGCCAAGAAGACTGAATTACAAACTCTTGCACATGAGTATCAACTAGAAGTTCCCTACCAAGCCAACAAAAATGACATACACAACCTGTTGCTGGATTACTATTTAGAGCAAGGTAAGATAGACTCTGAAACTCATGAAACTTACTATATTGCAGAGAAAACTGACTTGGCATGGATGAAACTTAAACTAGAGCTGGCCAAGATTGAACGTGAGCAGCAAAGAGAAGCAGCTGCCATACGTAGGGAAGAACAAGAACGAGAAATCACCCTCAGAGAACGTGAAACTACTTTGAGGAGAGACGAACAAGAACGCGAGGCCGCTTTGAGGAGAGAAGAACACGAACGTGAGGTCGCATTACTCCGTGAACGTGAACGAGTACAGCTTGAAACCAAACAACGCGAGTTGGAAATACAACGCGAACATGACAAGCAACAAGCGACTCTAGCTCTAGAGTGTCGTCAACGTGAAATCGCCTTGGAAACTTCACACTTCACTCAACGCCAGCAAGCTACTGCCAATCTTCCCGTCAGTTTTAATATATCACATGCAAGTAAGTTAATGCCATCCTTTGTAGAAGCAGAAGTTGATGTGTTCTTTACCACCTTTGAAACCCTTGCTAATCAACTCAGTTGGCCTGTCGACCAATGGGCCACACTTCTCAGAGTCCATCTTACAGG
Organism: Procambarus clarkii; assembly: GCF_040958095.1. Taxonomy (NCBI): domain Eukaryota; kingdom Metazoa; phylum Arthropoda; class Malacostraca; order Decapoda; family Cambaridae; genus Procambarus; species Procambarus clarkii. The sequence continues at coordinate 2,101,646 of NW_027189137.1, read as the reverse complement.
TAGAGCTGCAGTCACACTCAGTACTTTGGCGTCTGAGAATGACTACTACACTCTGAAACAAGCAGTGTTGGACGCCTACCTACTTTCCACCGAAAGTTATAGAAGGAAATTCCGTGACCACCTGAAGGCAAGTACCACTACCTTCCTCGAGTTTGCTAACACGAAACGGAGGTATTTCATGAAATGGCTGGAAGCAGCACATGTCTCTACTTTTACAGAACTCGTCAACCTGATGCTTGTTGAAGAATTCTTGAGACGTGTGCCACCTCCTGTCCGCCTCTACTTAGCAGATAAAGAAGAAACCGACTACCTGAAGTGTGCTAAGTCGGCTGACACTTACAGCCTCATCCACCGGCTGACACCCGAACCATCCTCCAGTAAGAAGTCGTGGTACAGTTACGAGAAGGTGAGCCCCGATCAAGCTGGTTCACAACTGTACTGCAAGTATTGTAGACTCTATGGACATACCATAGACAAGTGTGGTAAGTCTCAATACAAGGGAACCACTGACCAACAAAGACCCAAACCAACTCCTCCTAAGTCCGGTAAGCCTGTGATGAATGTTGGTGTTGATGTTAATGATCTTTCTCTTTTCAGTAACCACCTGTATACTGGAACTGTCTCTGCCAACGGTTCAAATCCGCAGGGACGTTTCAAATTGAAGATCTTGAGGGACACAGCGGCTATACAATCGATCATCTTGAAGTCGGCTGTGCCCAACATCGTCTACACCGGAGAAACCGTCTTCATCACTGACCTCACTGCTACCACTCCATACCCTCTCGCCAGAGTCCACCTGGATTGTCCCTACGTGAACGGGGAAGTCCAAGTCGCCGTCAGGGAAAAGCCTTTTCCCATGCCTGGAGTGCAACTTCTCCTAGGCAACGACTTGGCAGAAGACCTGAAACCGACCAACCTGATCGTCATGGACAAACCCCAGGTGTGTAACTCTGTGCCAATAAACCCTATTCTTGAGTATGTTCCAGCAGAGGTTCATGAGAGTGATGAAGTTTCTCCTCCGGTTCTCGTGACCACCCGTGCACAAGCCGCACGTCCACAGCCAGCTGACTCTACAGCTACCGCTGTCCCTCAAGACCCTCAGAAACTACCCCCGCATCTGACCAAGTTGGAGTTCCGTAAGTTGCAGAGGGAAGATCTTACTTTAACACCATTGTTTTTCCAGGCTGAGACTCAACCCGACAGTATTCCTGGGTTCTTCCTAGAGAACGACTTGCTCTACCGCAGATATAGACCCAGTAAACTGAAGGAGGAGGACGATTGGGCCAACATCGAACAACTTGTGATTGATTCCCACCAGCCTGCGGCCCACTATTCTACACCTGGCCCACGGAGCATTCTCCCACTACGGCTTCAACAAGACTTATCATGGGATTCGTCAAGACTACTACTGGCCAGGTATGGTAAATAACGTCAAACAGTACGTAAAACAGTGTCATACATGTCAGATGGCAGGCAAGCCGAACGTCTCCATTCCCAGAGCACCACTGATTCCCATACAGGTGCCTGCGGAACCTTTCCACAGACTCATAATAGACTGTGTTGGTCCTTTACCTCGGACCAGTTCAGGTAACGCCTACATCCTAACCATCCTGTGTCCTACCACCAGATTTCCCATAGCAGTTCCAGTGAAGAACATCACGGCTGCTACGGTTATAAAACATCTATTGAAGATCTTCACTCAATACGGATTTCCCAGGGAGATTCAAAGTGACTGTGGTACCAACTTCACCAGTGATCTCTTCAAAAGGACACTGGAGGAGTTCAACATCAAACAGGTATTGTCCAGCCCCTATCATCCTGCTTCACAGGGTTCTCTTGAACGTAGTCATCAGACCATCAAAGCACTCTTGAAAAAGTTTTGTAGTGAAACCTCAAAGGATTGGGATAAGCAGATTGACCTAATAATGTGTATTTTCAGAAGTCTCCCCAATGAGTCCCTAGGAGTATCTCCTTATGAGATGCTCTACGGCCGTAAGTGCCGTACTCCCCTTAAGGCTTTCAAAGACTCTCTCAGAGATGCCACCTTCAGTGAGCATCAGAATGTGCCCCAGTTTCTTCAAAACCTTCAACACATTCTAGAGAGAGTCCACCGCTTTGCCCATGATAATCTATTGAAAGCCCAGGTGAGAATGAAGACTCATTACGACCAGACCAGCAAAGTAAGAAAATTCAAGACGGGAGACTTCGTCCTTGCCTATTTCCCTATCCCAGGTTCACCTTTACAAAACAGGTTTTCAGGACCCTACTGCGTCAAAGAGTGCAGGAATAATAACAATTACGTGATAGAGACTCCAGATAGGCGGCGGAAGACCCAGCTGTGCCACGTCAACCTCCTGAAGCAATATAATGGTACTCCTCCCACTGTCTTGACTAACTATTCTACTTTCACAGAACCCTACATCCACAGTGAGACCTTCCCAGCTTCTCCTCCCGAAAGCACTGACAAGGAGTCAGCGCTTTCTAATTCCGAAATCCTTAATGATCTTCCCAAATACTTTCAGGATAATCATAGTGCACCTCTCGTCAAGGTCTTCAGAGAACATCAAGAGTTGTTCCGAGATGATCCCCAAGAGTGTAATGTTACCCAGCACGACATCCAACTGCTCCCCGACACCCGGCCGATTCGTCAACCCTTCTACCGAATCAGCCCGAGCAAGAAGGAAGTCATGCGTGCTGAGGTGCAATACCTCTTGGATCATGGACTGGCTACACCTTGTGAGTCCCCCTGGGCCTCACCTTGTATCTTGGTGCCCAAACCCCAAGGTAAGGTGCGGTTGTGCACTGACTATCGTAAACTGAACTCTGTCACTGTCAAGGATGCTTACCCCTTGCCAAGGATAGATGACATCCTTGATGCCATTGGTAGTGCCCAGTACTTGTCCCAAGTGGACTTGCTTAAGGGGTACTATCAAGTGTGTCTAACGGAGCGCGCTAAAGAGATCTCTGCCTTCATCACTCCTTTTGGACTTTTCAGATATGAACGCCTTCCTTTCGGACTATGTAATGCCCCGGCCACCTTTCAAAGAGCTGTCAACCGTGTCATCCAGGGCTTGGATAACACATACGCCTACCTGGACGATATCGTCGTAGCCTCCAACTCCTGGAGTGAACATCTGCTCCAGCTGCGACGTCTGTTCTCCAAGCTCCTGACAGCCGGCCTCACCATCAACCTGGGCAAGTCCACTTTCGCGAAAGGTAAAGTGCGTTATCTGGGTCATGTTATTGGGAGTGGCAGCATAGCTCCGTTAGACTCGCACACTCAAGCCATCCAACAGTATCCACAGCCTACCACCAGGAAGCAGCTCCTGCGCTTCCTTGGTCTTGCCTCTTACTACCGTAGGTTTGTGAGGAATTTCAGTACAGTCGCCACACCTCTAATTCTATTAACCAGTCCCAAGCAACGGTATAATTGGACCATACAGCAAACCGTTGCTTTCGAACAACTCAAATTCCTCCTCTGTTCTAACCCCATTCTCGCCTCTCCAGATATCACCAAGCCTTTCGTCCTTCATGTCGACGCCAGTGGTACCGGCGTTGGTGGTGTCCTGATGCAACAACGAGGCGAGGAGGTTCTACCTGTCAGCTACTACAGCTACAAACTGAAACCACACCAGAGGAACTACAGCACTATTGAAAAGGAGCTACTATCCATCGTCCTGAACCTCCAACACTTCGCTCCGTACCTACAAGGCGCCAGGTCTACCACCATCTTCTCAGACCACAACCCTCTCCGCTTCCTACATCAAGCCCAATTCACCAACCAGCGTCTTCTACGATGGGCTCTGTATTTACAAGACTTCAACCTGGAGATCCGCTATATCAAGGGTTCTGACAACACCATAGCCGATGCCCTCTCCAGAGTTTATGAAGTAGAAGTGACTCCATCCATCACTCCTCCACATAACGACGTACTTCTTCCAGAACCGCAGGCTTCGGGGGAGAGTTGTGACGATAATCTCCTTCAAGAGATTGAGCCTGCTCTTCCCTCCACAATTACGTCGTAGAAATTATATAAAACTACTATGGAAGAAATGTCCAACAACGACAACAACACCAGCAAGGTTTGCCAGAGCGCAAAACGTTGCAGCCACACACCTGTTCGGACTCAAACGCCAAACTACTTGCTGGTGTTGTTGAACATTATATAACTTGTGACGGTAACGCGTTGGTGTTCGGCTGTTTAAGGCTAGGGGTATGGCCTCGTCACATAGTTATACAAAAAAAGAAAAAAAACTGGAACTTCGTCTGTGGTAAGGTAAGGAGAAGACACACAAAACACAAGTAAATTTTTCACAATGAAATTTTAATTACGTTAAATAAATCAAAACATGAAAAAATGCACAAACAAATTCTTATAATAAAATCAATCAATCAAAATAATAAGAATATTTAAATGACACAATGAAAAGTTACGTTAAGGCAAAATAACAAGAAGTGCAACACAAAGTTAAATGGGAGGTGCTGGAATATTGGCTTTAAGCTATCACCTCTCTCAGTACACGCTAACGTCTAGCTGGGAGGAGTGATGACCATGAAAGCACTGAACATTCTGAGGTCTGAGGTCGTGGCGACCCCAGACATCAAGTAGTATGGGGGGGCGAGTGCAGGTGCAGCCAGACCGGCGACCAATCAGCGGGGCCGGTAGCGATCAACGAGTAGTTTGGCGGTTTGAGTCTGAACAGGTGTCTCTGGCTGCAACATTTTGCGCTCTGGCAAGCCTTGCTGGAGAAGTTGCACTCCAGGCATGGGAAAAGGCTTTTCCCTGACGGCGAATTGGACTTCCCCGTTCACGTAGGGACAATCCAGGTGGACTCTGGCGAGAGGGTATGGAGTGGTAGCAGTGAGGTCAGTGATGAAGACGGTTTCTCCGGTGTAGACGATGTTGGGCACAGCCGACTTCAAGATGATCGATTGTAGAGCCGCTGTGTCCCTCAAGATCTTCAATTTGAAACGTCCCTCCGGATTTGAACCGTTGGCAGAGACAGTTCCAGTATACAGGTGGTTACTGAAAAGAGAAAGATCATTAACATCAACACCAACATTCATCACAGGCTTACCGGACTTAGGAGGAGTTGGTTTGGGTCTTTGTTGGTCAGTGGTTCCCTTGTATTGAGACTTACCACACTTGTCTATGGTATGTCCATAGAGTCTACAATACTTGCAGTACAGTTGTGAACCAGCTTGATCGGGGCTCACCTTTTCGTAACTGTACCACGACTTCTTACTGGAGGATGGTTCGGGTGTCAGCCGGTGGATGAGGCTGTAAGTGTCAGCCGACTTAGCACACTTCAGGTAGTCGGTTTCTTCTTTATCTGCTAAGTAGAGGCGGACAGGAGGTGGCACACGTCTCAAGAATTCTTCAACAAGCATCAGGTTGACGAGTTCTGTAAAAGTAGAGACATGTGCTGCTTCCAGCCATTTCATGAAATACCTCCGTTTCGTGTTGGCAAACTCGAGGAAGGTAGTGGTACTTGCCTTCAGGTGGTCACGGAATTTCCTTCTATAACTTTCGGTGGAAAGTAGGTAGGCGTCCAACACTGCTTGTTTCAGAGTGTGGTAGTCATTCTCAGACGCCAAAGTACTGAGTGTGACTGCAGCTCTACCTGTAAGATGGACTCTGAGAAGTGTGGCCCATTGGTCGACAGGCCAACTGAGTTGATTAGCAAGGGTTTCAAAGGTGGTAAAGAACACATCAACTTCTGCTTCTACAAAGGATGGCATTAACTTACTTGCATGTGATATATTAAAACTGACGGGAAGATTGGCAGTAGCTTGCTGGCGTTGAGTGAAGTGTGAAGTTTCCAAGGCGATTTCACGTTGACGACACTCTAGAGCCAGAGTCGCTTGTTGCTTGTCATGTTCGCGTTGTAACTCTAACTCGCGTTGTTTGGTTTCGAGCTGTAAGCGTTCCCGCTCCTGGAGTGTTTCAAGCTGTACTCGCTCACGTTCCTGGAGTAGTGCAACCTCCCGTTCCTGGAGGGCGAGTCCACGTTCGTGTTCTTCTCTCTTCAAAGCAGCTTCGCGTTCTCTGAGGGTGATTTCTCGTTCTTGTTCTTCCCTTCGTATGGCAGCGGCTTCTCTTTGCTGCTCACGTTCAATCTTGGCCAGCTCTAGTTTGAGTTTCAGCGTTGCCAAATCAGTTTTTTCTGAAATATAGTAAGTTTCATGAGTTTCAGAGTCTATCTTACCTTGCTCTAAATAGTAATCCAGCAACAGGTTGTGTAGGTCATTTTTGTTGGCTTGGTAGGGAACTTCTAGTTGATACTCATGTGCAAGAGTTTGTAATTCAGTCTTCTTGGCACGACTTAAAGTCCCTATTTCACCTGCTGGATTTGTACGGAAAGCTTGGAGACGAAACATGGTGAAATTAGCAAATAAAGGTACACGAATATTCAATAGTGAATGTCAGAAACAGGACAACGTGGCAACTGGCACCTATCCTGTGAGATCTTTAACAATTAAAGTTAAGTGAAAGATATTAAATGATTAAATTAAATCAAGGGCGCAGGAAATCTTGTACCCGGTACTCATGTAAGAGGATAAGGGCAAGAAAATCCTACTAACAAATGAAACAGAGTTTCGAAAACAAATGAAACAATTAAATGCTTCAAAAGTAAAATTGGTAGTCCAAGGATGTAGGCATACCTTGCCACGTCTCTATAGGACATAAAGCAAGTTTTTCCTACCGAATTTAATATGATACATACAGAATTAGCGAACTTTTGTGCTCTGAAAAAATAAGCTAATTCCCTACCGTTGTATGTATCATCATCTCTGACTGACGTGTAGGGGTGCGAGGTGTCAACTGGTGACGAGAACTGCTGCTGAGGTCCTAATTCAGCAACTAAAGTTCAAGCTAGAGGAACTATGGCCCTCTTTGTCCTCCTACAGTCAGATTGCAGAAGATTGGGTACTCTTGACCCGGGGCAGACCACAGTACCAGGGTACCAATATGATGATCTGTCAGAATGAGAAATATTCAAGGGACATAGATGGTAAATACGAGTAATAACACGGAGGGAGAGATGACCAATTAAGAGTATGACTGCGGCCTACAGTCACCACGTAATCCAGAGTTGTCTCACCTTCACTATATGTTACTCTCGCCACGACCTCAGACCTCAGAATGTTCAGTGCTTTCGTGGTTATCACTCCTCCCAGCTAGACGTTAGCGTGTACTGAGAGAGGTGATAGCTTAAAGCCAATATTTCAGCACCTTCCCAATTATTTCTGTGTTGCACTTCTTGTTATTTTGCCTTAACGTAACTTTTCATTGTGTCATTTAAGTATTCTTATTATTTTGATTGATTGATTTTATTTTAAGAATTTGTTTGTCCATTTTTTCATGTTTTGATTTATTTAACGTAATTAAAATTTCATTGTTAAAATTTACTTGTGTTTTGTGTGTCTTCTCCTTACCTTACCACAGACGAAGTTCCAGTTTTTTCTATTTTTTTTTTATAACTATGTGACGAGGCCATACCCCTAGCCTTAAACAGCCGAACACCAACGCGTTACCGTCACAAGTTATATAGTAGTCATAACGTAGTCATCAGTCATGAACGTAGTCATCAGACCATCAAAGCACTCTTGAAAAAGTTTTGTAGTGAAACCTCAAAGGATTGGGATAAGCAGATTGACCTAATAATGTGTATTTTCAGAAGTCTCCCCAATGAGTCCCTAGGAGTATCTCCTTATGAGATGCTCTACGGCCGTAAGTGCCGTACTCCCCTTAAGGCTTTCAAAGACTCTCTCAGAGATGCCACCTTCAGTGAGCATCAGAATGTGCCACAGTTTCTTCAAAACCTTCAACACATTCTAGAGAGAGTCCACCGCTTTGCCCATGATAATCTATTGAAAGCCCAGGTGAGAATGAAGACTCATTACGACCAGACCAGCAAAGTAAGAAAATTCAAGCCGGGAGACTTCGTCCTTGCCTATTTCCCTATCCCAGGTTCACCTTTACAAAACAGGTTTTCAGGACCCTACTGCGTCAAAGAGTGCAGAAGCAACAACAACTATGTCATAGAGACTCCAGATAGGCGGCGGAAGACCCAGCTGTGCCACGTCAACCTCCTGAAGCAATATAATGGTACTCCTCCCACTGTCTTGACTAATTGTTCTACCTTCACAGAACCCTACATCCACAGTGAGACCTTCCCAGCTTCTCCTCCCGAAAGCACTGACAAGGAGTCAGCGCTTTCTAATTCCGAAATCCTTAATGATCTTCCCAAATGCTTTCAGGATAATAATCGTGCTCCTTTGCCCTCTTCTAATTCCACTCTCACCTCGTCAGATAAACCCTTCATCCTCCATGTCGACGCTAGGGGTACCGACGTTGGTGGTGTCGTGATGCAACAACGAGGCGAGAAGAATACACCTGTCAGCGACTACTGCTACAAGGATCTACGGAACAATTGGCAAGGAGCTACTCTTCCTCATCCTGAAGCTTCAGCACTTCACTCCACACCTGAAAAGTGCTCGGTCCACCATCAACACGGACCACACCACCCTACACCTCCTGCAGCACGCCCCCTTCTCATCTCAACGTCTTCTACTATGGGCTTGCTACCTGCAGAAATTCAACCTGGAGACACGCTATACCAAGAGTCTGACAACATCTTAGCCCATGATCTCTCCAGAGTTTATGAAGTAGAAGCGACTCTATCCATTACTCCACCACATAACGACGTACTTCTTCCAGAACCGCAGGCTTCGGGGGAGAGTTGTGACGATAATCTCCTTCAAGAGATTGAGCCTGCTCTTCCCTCCACAATTACGTCGTTGTGGTTATATAAAACTACTATGGAAGAAATGTCCAACAACGACAACAACACCAGCAAGGCTTGCCAGAGCGCAAAACGTTGCAGCCAGAGACACCTGTTCAGACTCAAACCGCCAAACTACTCGTTGATCGCTACCGGCCCCGCTGATTGGTCGCCGGTCTGGCTGCACCTGCACTCGCCCCCCCATACTACTTGATGTCTGGGGTCGCCACGACCTCAGACCTCAGAATGTTCAGTGCTTTCGTGGTTATCACTCCTCCCAGCTAGACGTTAGCGTGTACTGAGAGAGGTGATAGCTTAAAGCCAATATTCCAGCACCTCCCATTTAATTTTGTGTTGCACTTCTTGTTATTTTGCCTTAACGTAACTTTTCATTGTGTCATTTAAGTATTCTTATTATTTTGATTGATTGATTTTATTATAAGAATTTGTTTGTGCATTTTTTCATGTTTTGATTTATTTAACGTAATTAAAATTTCATTGTTAAAGTTTACTTGTGTTTTGTGTGTCTTCTCCTTACCTTACCACAGACGAAGTTCCAGTTTTTTCTATTTTTTTTATAACTATGTGACGAGGCCATACCCCTAGCCTTAAACAGCCGAACACCAACGCGTTACCGTCACAAGTTATACTTGTGACGATAATATATTGCAACACCAGCAATATATATATATGACATATATATGTCATATATATATATGTCGTACCTAATAGCCAGAACGCACTTCTCAGCCTAATATGTGTTACGGTGCCCTCTCCTATTTCTTTCGTTTGCTGGCTTAAAGAGTCATATCAGCTCTCCCTACTGATTCTCTGAGGTTCAGGGAGTCTAATGATATATGTGGCGACCAGACCGGCTGCCAGTTAAGGGAAGGAAGTTATATTATAAGTTGTAAATAAAGGAAAATTGGCGCCCTGTTATAAAATGAAACAGTATCCCCTACGGCAGATATGACCTTTTGGAAGGGACATTGCCGATCGCGGATTGGCCGACGTAGGTCGCGGGCGACCAATCAGGGCCCGCCATGACGTCACCGAGTGCCCCGGGCGGCGCCAACGTCAGAGTGGCTCTGACCTTGGAAGCGACAGGACGCGCCTCGGTCTGCTCTCAAGGATTGGAGGCTCTGCAAGCCTTGTTCAGTGGATTGAGCTGGCCATCGCAGCCCATCATAGTTATTGGAGACCCTGCGCTTCTGGGAAGCAAAAGAGGAACCAAGTTCAGTGAGCAGAGAAGTGCCAAACTTGGAAAATAGTCGGCGACGACGCTGGGCGGCGCCGCTGGTTGGACGTTGAGGTCTGGAAGGTGGGCGGGCAGGCCTAGCTGTGACTGGGGTCACATCCACTGAGAATCTTGGAAGGACGACACCGTGCCTAGGACAAGGAGCAACGCTTTGTGGGAGAGGCGAGTGTGGGGAAAAATAGTGATTAGCTCAGCGCCCAGCGATGAACTAGGATTGGGGCAGCTGAATCTCAGGGATTGGAACGGCGACGACGCGAAGGCTTCACGACACCTGAGGACCTGTGGAACGTCCTGGATCGTCAAGGATCGACCCAAGGAAGCGTGGGAACCTCACACCATCGAGGGACAGGCGTCGTGAGCCAGGAATGTAAGGTAGATCATTTTCCCTCCCATTACCCCTTGTATGAGTAGGCTAGTTAGGCCACGATATTTACTTGTGTATGTGGCAGCAAGACTTTATTACTTTAATAGTAGAATAGGCTGCAAAGCAGCTTGTGTCCAGGACTGTCAGAGAGGACAGTGTGTATGGATGGCAGGACAGTGAAGAAGAGGTGCCGACGTGGTGAAGAGGCCCTCCTGTGAGAGTGTGAGACTCCTGTCTTCCTGCCCAGTTGAAGGAGTGTTGGAGGTCGTGGAAGAAGAGGCTGACGATCTCCAGACTCATTATCCATATTCCATATTCATGTATTACTTGTGATTGTGTGTGTGTGTTCATGTAATTTGCATCAGTAAATCCACACATTTTATTACTGTGTTTGAGTGTGCCTCCATTTATGATATTTCTCTATGAGCATACATTTCTGGCTACAAACAATATATAATACACCCACTGAACTGCATTGCTGGGGTGCAGATATAATAACCCAGCTGGCGACCTTGCTAAGAGGAAGATAGAGAAGACAGGCGGGAAAGGAGTTCCTGCAACCTTTTTTTTGTCTGGCAGGCAAGACTCAGGGAGGTTATGGTTATAGGTAAGCCTGAGTCTTCCTTCACTCCCCCACGGGTCTAGGCCGGAACTGTTAACAGCAGTTTCCCCGTGTTTGACTGAAGGGCTTCCAGGGTGAATCAGTGGCACCCCTTTGTGATGGAAGCAAAGACCTGCGGAGGTGGGCATTGTTGGTCCTCTCTTGTGTGACCAAGGAGACTCCGGTGAATCCAGGGAGTCGGAGGGGCTGAGTATTTGGGCCTTTGAGCCCCTAGCAGCCGAGTGTTAGCAGAGCCCCGGACCGCCCACCCCCACGTGACAGAGAACTGGCGACCTTGCCAGGATTCGAACCCCAGTAGCCAAGAACTGGGAACCTCGCCAGGAAGCGCGGATCAAGCTACAGTGTGGCTCAAATTTCAAGACAAGTGTTGCCAGGGTACTAATACAGTGTGGCCAGTGAATTCAGTAGTACTGTTACTCAACCGGCTAAGGGACTGAAACGGTGAAATTAGTGCCTACTAACTTGTCTGTGCTTTCGTGTATGCTCAATGATATAGAGATAGAGGAAGACAAAGTAAAGAAATTTATTGACACAAGGGACGAGAGAATTTTGGAAGAGTGCACCAAGGCCCAGCTCCAACAAGTGGCAAACCACTTTGGGATCAGGTTGAGGATGACCAAGGTAGCGGAGCGAAGGATAGAGATCATGGCACAGCTCACAGCTCGAGAGGAAGCGACGGGAGAGGAGCCATCTCAAGAGGAGCCGTCCCGAGGAGAGCCGTCGCAAGGTGAACCGTCCCGACTAGGGCCACCCCAAGCGCCTACCAGTGTGGAGAGAATTCACAGTGAACATGGGAGCAGTGGAAGGTCCAGCTGTAGTAAGAGGAGCCTGCAACTGGAGATAATGAAGATGCAACTGGAAGCCCAGCTGCGACGAGAGGAGAGAGAAGCGCAAATGCAGCGAGAGGAACGTGCGGCTGAGCTGCAGCGAGAGGAACGTGCGGCTGAGCTGCAGCGAGAGGAGCGAGAAGCTCGGCTGCAGCGGGAAGAAGGAGAGAGACAACTGCGACTGGAGGAGATAAGGGCAAAGAAAGAAGTCGAATTGCGTCGCGTTGAACGTGGTCTGCCCTCACTACCTGCACGGCGGGATGACCTCAAGGTAAGGGCACGTGACTTACCTACGTTCGAACCACAAGAAGCTGAGGCGTTCTTCGAACACTTTGAACGGATAGCAACTCTGAAGGAGTGGCCGGAAGATGATTGGGCTGCTCTGGTCCAGGGCAGGTTGACTGGTGAGGCCCGGGAAGCCTATAACATGCTGGACCTAGAGGAGTGTACTAGTTATGACGCGATTAAGAATGCGGTTCTCCACTCATTCCGGCTGACTCCGGAGATGTACCGGAAGCGGTTCAGAGAGTGTACAAGAGCGTCGGGAAAGACTTACGCCGAGACCGCCAGGGATATGGAATGGAAATTCCTACGATGGTTGAAGGCAGAGGAAGCGGAGTCGGTGGATGATATCAAACGACTGATAGTGATGGAGAAGTTTATGTCAGTGCTCCATCCTGAGTTGCGAGTAAGGTTGAGAGAAGCAGGTATTAAGGACCTGAAGGCTGCAGCGGATCGAGCCGACATGCTGGAGGAGGCACTACATATCAGGAGGGAGGGGCCGCCCAGAAACTCGCCTTACCCCAGGTCGGGAGGGAACCTTAGGAGTTCAGGAGGAGCGAGGATGGATGGGGACTCTCCCAAAAGTAGTGTACCCATTGAGGTAACCCAGTTCAAGAGCTCAAGGGACGCGGGGAGGAAGCCCCAACCTGTGAGCAGTGGACGTAGCTCGGGAGCGAGTGCTGCTGCCCGGGAACCGACGACAGAGTCCTAGGTGGACTCAGGGAACCTCTACCATTGGTGCTACCAGGAGGACTGGTAGAGGATCGCCTAGGAGAGGCGGTCGGTGTTACAACTGTGGGGGACGAGGACACCTTGCAAGGGAGTGCGGTCGCCCCAGGCACGGTGGAAACGTGGCTTTCGCTAGGATGGAAAGCGGAGAAGCCAACGAGTATTCAGGTGATATGCCGGTGATGAGGGAGAAGAGGATCCACCCCTTTGTGTGTGAGGGGACGGTGAAGATAAGGGGAGCTGATCCTGTGCCAGCGAGGATGCTGAGGGACACTGGGTCCGACTTCACCCTTGTTAGTGAATCCCTCTTCCCCGAGGACTATAGAAGTTCCAGTACAGGGGAGGCCCTGATAAGGACGTTGGGGGGACAAGTGCGGATGCCCCTCCATAGGGTGACTCTTAATTCAGACTATGGTTGTCAGACTCTCTTGGCAGGGGTCTGTGCTTTGCTGCCGAGGATGGACGCTCAGGTGATCCTAGGAAATGATTCCTGTGGGGGATGTGTTCTCCCGAATTTGATTAAGGGTGAGGAGTGTGTAGAGTCCTATCGACAGAGCAGCAAGACGGGCGCCAGTAGTGGCGAAATGGAACTTGCGAGAGTGGCATTTCCGGTATGCGCAGTGACGTCAGGACGAGACGTCAATGAAGGTGATGTGAGCGGATCCAGTCACGCCGAAGAGAACATGCCGGGGTACCTGGGACTCGATCATTTGTTCCGAGAGGAGGCCAGAGGACAAGCGACAGGTGAGGAAACGCCGGATACGAGTGTCCAAGTTGCTCTCACCAGTCCTCTAGGAATTGACCGCACCCGTCTAGGTGAGCTGCAAAAGGAAGAGTTTCCTGAGTTGGTACGGGATGCGGAAGGAGGTCTCGCTGGACCCAAGTCACCGACTCATTTCTTCGTGGAGAAGGGAGTGCTAATGAGGCAGTGGAGGCCGGTTAGGGCCAAAGCGGGCGATGATATGCTGAGAGTGAGGCATCAGGTGGTGGTGCCAGCTCAGTACAGATGTGCGGTGCTAAAGCTTGCACACACAGTGGATCCCGCGGGTCACTTGGGAGTAACCAAGACCTTAGGCAGGCTTCGGGAACATTTTTATTGGCCGGGCATGGACGCGGATGTAAGAAGAATTTGCAAGACGTGTTTCCCGTGCCAGAGAGCGGGGAAGAACGTCCCTGCCATCCCGAAAGCACCTTTAGTTCCAGTTCCAGCATTTGGCCAGGCGTTTGAGCGCCTAATGAACGACGTCGTGGGACCACTACCTAAGACAAGAAAAGGGAACAATTACTTGTTGACTATCATGTGTGCTTCGACGAGATTTCCAGAGGCGATCCCAGTGCGGAAGGTGACATCGAAATGCGTCATGGGACACCTTCAGCGGTTCTTTGCTTGGGTAGGTGTGCCCAAGGAGATCCAGTCCGACTGTGGAAGTGTTTTCCAGTCGAGGTGGTTTAGGCAGGCTATTGCGAGCTGGGGAATAGCCCAACTACGATCGTCTCCTTATAGACCTCAATCGCAGGGAGCGATTGAGAGGTTCCATTCAACTCTGAAGACCATCTTAAGAGTGTATTGTGCTGAACAGGGAGCGGAATGGGATGAGGCTGTCTGTCCAGCCCTGTTCGCGATCCGAGATGCTATAGTTGAGTCTCTGGGATTCTCTCCATTCCAGCTAGTGTTTGGGCACGAAGTAAGGAGCCCGTTGTTGATGCTGAAGGAGCGGATGACGGCGGAGAAGACATTAGTGACAGTGGAAGAGTATGTGCGAAGATTCCATGAACGATTGAAAACGGCGAAGGAGCTGGCTGCTGATCACTTGAAGACAGCGCAAGAGAAGATGTCGATCTGGTACGACAAGAAGGCTGTCCCAAGGGAGTTCGAGGCAGGAGGCAGAGTGATGATGTTGCTACCTTTGAGGGGTAGAGTGACGGAATCACGCTTTGGTGGTCCATACTCGGTTGTTCGGCGTGTGGGTCCTGTAAGTTATGAGATCAGCAAGGCGAATCGCCCTAACAAGACACAGGTGTGTCATATCAATCGTTTAAAGCCATACTTCCCAGAGGAACAAAAGAGTGCAGGAGTGAAGGGAGCAACACAGTCGCGAGAGGGGAAATTGGTTCTGTGTATGGAGATGGACCAGGTGTTGCCAGCGGAGGAGAGAAAGTGGGCCCGTGCCGATGGTACGCGCCTGTCGAATACAGAGAGTTTGACACACCTAGAAGACAGGCTGCGTCATCTGGATAAAGAGAAAAGGAGAGAACTAGTGACCCTGATAAGAAGGAACAAGTCGCTTTTCACGGATGTGCCCCGACGGCACAAGAGTGTGGTGCACGAGGTGGACGTGTGCGGAGGAAAGCCAATCAAGCAGAGTGCTTATCAGGTGAGTCCCGAGAAGAGGAAGATCATGCGACAGGAGGTGGAATATCTGCTAGCGAATGATCTCGCTGAGCCCAGCAACGGTGAGTGGAGCTCGCCCTGTGTGCTGGTCAAGAAGAGTGACGGATCATATCGTTTTTGCACTGACTATCGTAAAGTGAATGCCATAACCGTGTCAGATTCTCACCCGATGCCCCGAATAAGTGATTGCGTCGACCAAGTAGGAAATGCAAGGTTCGTCACCAAGGTCGACCTGCTGAACGGGTATTATCAAATCCCTTTGTCTCCGAGTGCGAGAAAGATCTCAGCGTTTGCTACTCCAGACGGATTGTACCAGTACAAAGTGCTTCCCTTTGGTATGAAGAACAGCAGAAGTTGTTTTCAGAGGATGATGAACGAAGTGCTAAGAGGGATGGAAGGCTGCGCCGTGTATATAGATGATATAGTGGTGTACGTCGATAGCTGGAAACAACACATGAATCGACTGACGGAGTTATTCCAACGGTTGGAAGAAGCGAACCTGACCGTTAATCTGGCCAAAAGCGAATTCGGAAAGGCCCGATTAGAATACTTAGGTTTCGTCGTGGGTCAAGGGGAAGTGACTCCAGTAGACCAGAAAGTGATGGCAATCAAAGAATATCCGAATCCCAGAACGAGAAAGGAATTGTTACGATATTTAGGGATGGTTGGATACTATAGAGGATTTTGCAATAACTTCTCGACAGTGGCACACCCTCTGACTGAATTGCTATCTAAGAACGTTAGATGGAAGTGGGGGGAAGCATGCCAGGAGTCCTTCGAGAAGACTAAGAAGTTGTTGACTGAAGCGCCAGTGCTGATTTCGCCTGACTTTGAGTCAGACTTTATCTTATACGTCGACGCTAGCGACGTGGGAATTGGAGCCATGTTAGCTCAAGAGAAGGACGGAGTCCACCGTCCAGTGGCATTCTACTCGAAGAAATTCGAAAAGTATCAGAGGGCTTATAGTACAGTGGAAAAGGAAGCCTTGGCCCTGATCCTGGCACTGAAACATTTTGACATCTATGTGGGTGGAGGTACTAGACCGGTGCAAGTGTTCACCGATCATAACCCCTTGACGTTCGTGCATAGGATGAAGAACACGAACCAAAGGCTGACAAGATGGGCCCTACTGTTCCAAGAGTACTGGCTAGAAATCAGGCACATTAAAGGAAGGGAGAATGTGGTGGCAGATGCCCTCTCCCGGATTTACTAACCGATATGACTCTTATTTTAAGGGGAGGGGTATGTTACGGTGCCCTCTCCTATTTCTTTCGTTTGCCGGCTTAAAGAGTCATATCAGCTCTCCCTACTGATTCTCTGAGGTTCAGGGAGTCTAATGATATATGTGGCGACCAGACCGGCTGCCAGTTAAGGGAAGGAAGTTATATTATAAGTTGTAAATAAAGGAAAATTGGCGCCCTGTTATAAAATGAAACAGTATCCCCTACGGCAGATATGACCTTTTGGAAGGGACATTGCCGATCGCGGATTGGCCGACGTAGGTCGCGGGCGACCAATCAGGGCCCACCATGACGTCACCGAGTGCCCCGGGCGGCGCCAACGTCAGAGTGGCTCTGACCTTGGAAGCGACAGGACGCGCCTCGGTCTGCTCTCAAGGATTGGAGGCTCTGCAAGCCTTGTTCAGTGGATTGAGCTGGCCATCGCAGCCCATTATAGTTATTGGAGACCCTGCGCTTCTGGGAAGCAAAAGAGGAACCAAGTTCAGTGAGCAGAGAAGTGCCAAACTTGGAAAATAGTCGGCGACGACGCTGGGCGGCGCCGCTGGTTGGACGTTGAGGTCTGGAAGGTGGGCGGGCAGGCCTAGCTGTGACTGGGGTCACATCCACTGAGAATCTTGGAAGGACGACACAGTGCCTAGGACAAGGAGCAATGCCTTGTGGGAGAGGCGAGTGTGGGGAAAAATAGTGATTAGCGCAGCGCCCATCGATGAACCAGGATTGGGGCAGCTGAATCTCAGGGATTGGAACGGCGACGACGCGAAGGCTTCACGACACCTGAGGACCTGTGGAACGTCCTGGATCGTCAAGGATCGACCCAAGGAAGCGTGGGAACCTCACACCATCGAGGGACAGGCGTCGTGAGCCAGGAATGTAAGGTAGATCATTTTCCCTCCCATTACCCCTTGTATGAGTAGGCTAGTTAGGCCACGATATTTACTTGTGTATGTGGCAGCAAGACTTTATTACTTTAATAGTAGAATAGGCTGCAAAGCAGCTTGTGTCCAGGACTGTCAGAGAGGACAGTGTGTATGGATGGCAGGACAGTGAAGAAGAGGTGCCGACGTGGTGAAGAGGCCCTCCTGTGAGAGTGTGAGACTCCTGTCTTCCTGCCCAGTTGAAGGAGTGTTGGAGGTCGTGGAAGAAGAGGCTGACGATCTCCAGACTCATTATCCATATTCCATATTCATGTATTACTTGTGATTGTGTGTGTGTGTTCATGTAATTTGCATCAGTAAATCCACACATTTTATTACTGTGTTTGAGTGTGCCTCCATTTATGATATTTCTCTATGAGCATACATTTCTGGCTACAAACAATATATAATACACCCACTGAACTGCATTGCTGGGGTGCAGATATAATAACCCAGCTGGCGACCTTGCTAAGAGGAAGATAGAGAAGACAGGCGGGAAAGGAGTTCCTGCAACCTTTTTTTTGTCTGGCAGGCAAGACTCAGGGAGGTTATGGTTATAGGTAAGCCTGAGTCTTCCTTCACTCCCCCACGGGTCTAGGCCGGAACTGTTAACAGCAGTTTCCCCGTGTTTGACTGAAGGGCTTCCAGGGTGAATCAGTGGCACCCCTTTGTGGTGGAAGCACAGACCTGCGGAGGTGGGCATTGTTGGTCCTCTCTTGTGTGACCAAGGAGACTCCGGTGAATCCAGGGAGTCGGAGGGGCTGAGTATTTGGGCCTTTGAGCCCCTAGCAGCCGAGTGTTAGCAGAGCCCCGGACCGCCCACCCCCACGTGACATATGCAAGGCCCGTTTTGCCTAATAAGCCAAGTTTTCCTGAATTAATATTATTTCTCTAATTTTTTTCTTATGAAATGATAAAGCTACCCATTTCATTATGTTTGAGGTAAAAAATTTTTATTGGAGTTAAAATTAACGTAGATATATGACCGAACCTAACCAACCCTACCTAACCTAACCTAACCAATCTTTATAGGTTAGGTTAGGTTAGGTAGCCGAAAAAGTTAGATTAGGTTAGGTTAGGTAGGTTAGGTAGTCGAAAAACAATTAATTCATGAAAACTTGGCTTATTAGGCAAATCGGGCCTTGCATAGTAGGCTGAGAAGTGCATTCTGGCTACTAGGTACGACATATATATATATATATATATATATATATGTCGTACCTAGTAGCCAGAACGCACTTCTCAGCCTACTATGCAAGGCCCGATTTGCCTAATAAGCCAAGTTTTCATGAACTAATTGTTTTTCGACTACCTAACCTACCTAACCTAACCTAACCTAACTTTTTCGGCTACCTAACCTAACCTAACCTATAAAGATAGGTTAGGTTAGGTTAGGTAGGGTTGGTTAGGTTCGGTCATATATCTACGTTAATTTTAACTCCAATAAAAAAAAATTGACCTCATACATAATGACATCGTTAGCTTTATCATTTCATAAGAAAAAAATTAGAGAAAATATATTAAATCAGGAAAACTTGGCTTATTAGGCAAATCAGGCCTTGCATAGTTGGCCAAAAAGTGAGTTCTGGCTACTAGGTACGACATATATATATATATATATATATATATATATATATATATATATATATATATATATATATATATATGTCGTACCTAGTAGCCAGAACGCACTTCTCAGCCTACTATGCAAGGCCGGATTTGCCTAATAAGCCAAGTTTTCCTGAATTAATATATTTTCTCTAATTTTTTTCTTATGAAATGATAAAGCTACCCATTTCATTATCTATGAAGTCAATTTTTTTTATTGGAGTTAAAATTAACGTAGATATATGACCGAACCTAACCAACCCTACCTAACCTAACCTAACCTATCTTTATAGGTTAGGTTAGGTTAGGTATCAGAAAAAGTTAGGTTAGGTTAGGTTAGGTAGGTTAGGTAGTCGAAAAAACATTAATTCATGAAAACTTGGCTTATTAGGCAAATCGGGCCTTGCATAGTAGGCTGTGAAGTGCGTTCTGGCTACTAGGTACGACATATATATATATATATATATATATATATATATGTCGTACCTAGTAGCCAGAACTCACTTTTTGGCCTACTATGCAAGGCCCGATTTGCCTAATAAGCCAAGTTTTCCTGAATTAATATATTTTTTCTATTTTTTTTCTTATGAAATGATAAAGCTACCAATTTCATTATGTATGAGGTCAATTTTTTTTTATTGGAGTTAAAATTAACGTAGATATATGACCGAACCTAACCAACCCTACCTAACCTAACCTAACCTATCTTTATAGGTTAGGTTTGGTTAGGTAGCCGAAAAAGTTAGGTTAGGTTAGGTTAGGTAGGTTAGGTAGTCGAAAAACAATTAATTCATGAAAACTTGGCTTATTAGGCAAATCGGGCCTTGCATAGTAGGCCGAGAAGTGCGTTCTGGCTACTAGGTACGACATATATATATATATATATATATATATATATATATATATATATATATATATATATATATATATATATATATATATATATATATATATATATATATATATATATATATATATATATATATATGTCGTACCTAGTAGCCAGAACGCACTTCTCAGCCTACTATGCAAGGCCCGATTTGCCTAATAAGCCAAGTTTTCCTGAATTAATATATTTTCTCTAAATTTTTTCTTGTGAAATGAAAAAGCTACCCATTTCATTATGTATGAGGTCAATTTTTTTTATTGCAGTTGAAATTAACGTAGATATATGACCGAACCTAACCTAACCTATCTTTATAGGTTGGGTTCGGTTAGGTAGCCGAAAAAGTTAGGTTAGGTTAGGTTAGGTTAGGTAGGTTAGGTTGTCGAAAAACAATTAATTCATGAAAACTTGGCTTATTAGGCAAATCGGGCCTTGCATAGTAGGCTGAGAAGTGCGTTCTGGCTACTAGGTACGACATATATATATATATATATATATATATATATATATATATATATATATATATATATATATATATATATATATATATATATATATATATATATATATATATATATATATATATATTAGTATATTTTGGTAGCAGTCTTTCCTGTAGACATATATTATTAAATATGACCGAAAAAGTAAGATTAATAATTCTAACACGAATTTTCTCAATCTTTCGTACATTACACTTCACTGTTGGAGGTAAATGAAAAATCACTTCTCCAAAATTCATTTTTATTTCTAGTCTGACGCGACACGGGCGCGTTTCGTAAAACTTATTACATTTTCAAAGACTTCACAAATACACAACTGATTAGAACTTGCGTTTCTCTGATTTTATATCTACATTTGAGTGAGGTGGGAAGGGTGATGTGGCATTAACACAAGACAGAACAATAGGGGATAATAATAGGGTATTAAAAGTATCAACACAAGCCAGAACAGAAACAATGGGTATTGAATAGAAGTGTTTGTAGAAAGCCTATTGATCCATATTTCTTGATGCTTCTATATTGGAGCGGAGTCTTGAGGTGGGTAGAATATAGTTGTGCAATAATTGGCTGTTGATTGCTGGTGTTGACTTCTTGATGTGTAGTGCCTCGCAAACGTCAAGCCGCCTGCTATCGCTGTATCTATCGATGATTTCTGTGTTGTTTACTAGGATTTCTCTGGCGATGGTTTGGTTATGGGAAGAGATTATATGTTCCTTAATGGAGCCCTGTTGCTTATGCATCGTTAAACGCCTAGAAAGAGATGTTGTTGTCTTGCCTATATACTGGGTTTTTTGGAGCTTACAGTCCCCAAGTGGGCATTTGAAGGCATAGACGACGTTAGTCTCTTTTAAAGCGTTCTGTTTTGTGTCTGGAGAGTTTCTCATGAGTAGGCTGGCCGTTTTTCTGGTTTTATAGTAAATCGTCAGTTGTATCCTCTGATTTTTGTCTGTAGGGATAACGTTTCTATTAACAATATCTTTCAGGACCCTTTCCTCCATTTTATGAGCTGTGGAAAAGAAGTTCCTGTAAAATAGTCTAATAGGGGGTATAGGTGTTGTGTTAGTTGTCTCTTCGGAGGTTGCATGGCTTTTCACTTTCCTTCTTATGATGTCTTCGATGAAACCATTGGAGAAGCCGTTATTGACTAGGACCTGCCTTACCCTACAGAGTTCTTCGTCGACTTGCTTCCATTCTGAGCTGTGGCTGAGAGCACGGTCGACGTATGCGTTAACAACACTCCTCTTGTACCTGTCAGGGCAGTCGCTGTTGGCATTTAGGCACATTCCTATGTTTGTTTCCTTAGTGTAGACTGCAGTGTGGAAACCTCCGCCCTTTTCCATGACTGTTACATCTAGAAAAGGCAGCTTCCCATCCTTTTCCGTCTCGTAAGTGAAACGCAGCACGGAACTCTGCTCAAATGCCTCCTTCAGCTCCTGCAGATGTCTGACATCAGGTACCTGTTTAAAAATGTCGTCAACATACCTGCAGTATATGGCCGGTTTCAAGTTCATGTCGACTAAGACTTTTTGCTCGATGGTACCCATGTAGAAGTTTGCAAACAGGACACCTAGGGGAGAACCCATGGCGACCCCATCTACTTGCTTATACATGTGCCCATCCGGGCTCAAGAAGGGTGCCTCTTTAGTACAAGCTTGGAGTAGTTTCCTCAGAATACTTTCTGGCATGTCAAGAGGAGTACAGGCTGGATCACGATACACTCTGTCGGCTATCATTCCGATTGTCTCGTCCACAGGTACGTTGGTAAACAGCGATTCTACGTCCAACGAGGCTCTTATCCCTGTGGCCCGTGCGCCCCGCAGTAAGTCCACAAATTCCTTTGGAGACTTCAGGCTGAAGGCGCAAGGAACATAAGGAGTCAGCAGGCCGTTGAGTCGCTTCGCCAGTCTGTACGTGGCGAAAAGGATGGGAAGCTGCCTTTTCTAGATGTAACAGTCATGGAAAAGGGCGGAGGTTTCCACACTGCAGTCTACACTAAGGAAACAAACATAGGAATGTGCCTAAATGCCAACAGCGACTGCCCTGACAGGTACAAGAGGAGTGTTGTTAACGCATACGTCGACCGTGCTCTCAGCCACAGCTCAGAATGGAAGCAAGTCGATGAAGAACTCTGTAGGGTAAGGCAGGTCCTAGTCAATAACGGCTTCTCCAATGGTTTCATCGAAGACATCATAAGAAGGAAAGTGAAAAGCCATGCAACCTCCGAAGAGACAACTAACACAACACCTATACCCCCTATTAGACTATTTTACAGGAACTTCTTTTCCACAGCTCATAAAATGGAGGAAAGGGTCCTGAAAGATATTGTTAATAGAAACGTTATCCCTACAGACAAAAATCAGAGGATACAACTGACGATTTACTATAAAACCAGAAAAACGGCCAGCCTACTCATGAGAAACTCTCCAGACACAAAACAGAACGCTTTAAAAGAGACTAACGTCGTCTATGCCTTCAAATGCCCACTTGGGGACTGTAAGCTCCAAAAAACCCAGTATATAGGCAAGACAACAACATCTCTTTCTAGGCGTTTAACGATGCATAAGCAACAGGGCTCCATTAAGGAACATATAATCTCTTCCCATAACCAAACCATCGCCAGAGAAATCCTAGTAAACAACACAGAAATCATCGATAGATACAGCGATAGCAGGCGGCTTGACGTTTGCGAGGCACTACACATCAAGAAGTCAACACCAGCAATCAACAGCCAATTATTGCACAACTATATTCTACCCACCTCAAGACTCCGCTCCAATATAGAAGCATCAAGAAATATGGACCAATAGGCTTTCTACAAACACTTCTATTCAATACCCATTGTTTCTGTTCTGGCTTGTGTTGATACTTTTAATACCCTATTAATATCCCCTATTGTTCTGTCTTGTGTTAATGCCACATCACCCTTCCCACCTCACTCAAATGTAGATATAAAATCAGAGAAACGCAAGTTCTAATCAGTTGTGTATTTGTGAAGTCTTTGAAAATGTAATAAGTTTTACGAAACGCGCCCGTGTCGCGTCAGACTAGAAATAAAAATGAATTTTGGAGAAGTGATTTTTGATTTACCTCCAACAGTGAAGCGTAATGTACGAAAGATTGAGAAAATTCGTGTTAGAATTATTAATCTTACTTTTTCGGTCATATTTAACAATATATATATATATATATATATATATATATATATATATATATATATATATATATATATATATATATATATATATATATATATATATATATATATATAAATATTAGTATATTTTGGTAGCAGTCTTTCCTGTAGACATATATTATTAAATATGACCGAAAAAATAAGAATAATAATTCTAACACGAATTTTCTCAATCTTTCGTACATTACGCTTCACTGTTGGAGGTAAATCAAAAATCAATTCTCCAAAATTCATTTTTATTTCTAGTCTGACGCGACACGGGCGTGTTTCGTAAAACTTATTACATTTTCAAAGACTTTAGTTCACAAATACACAACTGAATAGAACTTACGTATCTCCGATTTTAAATCTACATTTGAGTGAGGTGGAAGGGGTGATGTGGCATTAACACAAGACAGAACAAAGTGTGGTATTAATAAGGTATTAATTTCATCAACACAAGACAGAACAAGAGTATTAATAGGGTATTAATTTCATCAACACAAGACAGAACACGAAACAATGGATATTGAATAGAAGTGTTTGTAGAAAGCCTATTGGTCCATATTTCTTGATGCTTCTATATTGGAGCGGAGTCTTGAGGTGGGTAGAATATAGTTGTGCAATAATTGGCTGTTGATTGCTGGTGTTGACTTCTTGATGTGTAGTGCCTCGCAAACGTCAAGCCGCCTGCTATCGCTGTATCTATCGATGATTTCTGTGTTGTTTACTAGGATTTCTCTGGCGATGGTTTGGTTGTGGGAAGAGATTATATGTTCCTTAATGGAGCCCTGTTGCTTATGCATCGTTAAACGTCTAGAAAGAGATGTTGTTGTCTTGCCTATATACTGGGTTTTTTGGAGCTTACAGTCCCCAAGTGGGCATTTGAAGGCATAGACGACGTTAGTCTCTTTTAAAGCGTTCTGTTTTGTGTCTGGAGAGTTTCTCATGAGTAGGCAGGCCGTTTTTCTGGTTTTATAGTAAATCGTCAGTTGTATCCTCTGATTTTTGTCTGTAGGGATAACGTTTCTATTAACAATATCTTTCAGGACCCTTTCCTCCGTTTTATGAGCTGTGGAAAAGAAGTTCCTGTAAAATAGTCTAATAGGGGGTATAGGTGTTGTGTTAGTTGTCTCTTCAGAGGTTGCATGGCTTTTCACTTTCCTTCTTATGATGTCTTCGACGAAACCATTGGAGAAGCCGTTATTGACTAGGACCTGCCTTACCCAACAGAGTTCTTCGTCGACTTGCTTCCATTCTGAGCTGTGGCTGAGAGCACGGTCGACATATGCGTTAACAACACTCCTCTTGTACCTGTCTGGGCAGTCGCTGTTGGCATTTAGGCACATTCCTATGTTTGTTTCCTTAGTGTAGACTGCAGTGTGGAAACCTCCGCCCTTTTCCATGACTGTTACATCTAGAAAGGGCAGCTTCCCATCCTTTTCCATCTCGTAAGTGAAACGCAGCACGGAACTCTGCTCAAATGCCTCCTTCAGCTCCTGCAGATGTCTGACATCAGGTACCTGTGTAAAAATGTCGTCAACATACCTGCAGTATATGGCCGGTTTCAAGTTTATGTCGACTAAGACTTTTTGCTCGATGGTACCCATGTAGAAGTTTGCAAACAGGACACCTAGGGGAGAACCCATGGCGACCCCATCTACTTGCTTATACATGTGCCCATCCGGGCTCAAGAAGGGTGCCTCTTTAGTACAAGCTTGGAGTAGTTTCCTCAGAATATTTTCTGGTATGTCAAGAGGAGTACAGGCTGGATCACGATACACTGTCGGCTATCATTCCGATTGTCTCGTCCGATTGTCTCGCTGTTTACCAACGTACCTGTGGACGAGACAATCGGAATGATAGTCGACAGAGTGTATCGTGATCCAGCCTGTACTCCTCTTGACATATCAGAAAATATTCTGAGGAAACTACTCCAAGCTTGTACT
Source organism: Procambarus clarkii (assembly GCF_040958095.1). Taxonomy (NCBI): domain Eukaryota; kingdom Metazoa; phylum Arthropoda; class Malacostraca; order Decapoda; family Cambaridae; genus Procambarus; species Procambarus clarkii. The sequence goes on along the minus strand of NW_027189137.1, from coordinate 2,076,110 downwards.
AAAGAGGCACCCTTCTTGAGCCCGGATGGGCACATGTATAAGCAAGTAGATGGGGTCGCCATGGGTTCTCCCCTAGGTGTCCTGTTTGCAAACTTCTACATGGGTACCATCGAGCAAAAAGTCTTAGTCTACATGAACTTGAAACCGGCCATATACTGCAGGTATGTTGACGACATTTTTACACAGGTACCTGATGTCAGACATCTGCAGGAGCTGAAGGAGCATTTGAGCAGAGTTCCGTGCTGCATTTCACTTACGAGATGGAAAAGGATGGGAAGCTGCCCTTTCTAGATGTAACAGTCATGGAAAAGGGCGGAGGTTTCCACACTGCAGTCTACACTAAGGAAACAAACATAGGAATGTGCCTAAATGCCAACAGCGACTGCCCAGACAGGTACAAGAGGAGTGTTGTTAACGCATATGTCGACCGTGCTCTCAGCCACAGCTCAGAATGGAAGCAAGTCGACGAAGAACTCTGTAGGGTAAGGCAGGTCCTAGTCAATAACGGCTTCTCCAATGGTTTCGTCGAAGACATCATAAGAAGGAAAGTGAAAAGCCATGCAACCTCTGAAGAGACAACTAACACAACACCTATACCCCCTATTAGACTATTTTACAGGAACTTCTTTTCCACAGCTCATAAAACGGAGGAAAGGGTCCTGAAAGATATTGTTAATAGAAACGTTATCCCTACAGACAAAAATCAGAGGATACAACTGACGATTTACTATAAAACCAGAAAAACGGCCAGCCTACTCATGAGAAACTCTCCAGACACAAAACAGAACGCTTTAAAAGAGACTAACGTCGTCTATGCCTTCAAATGCCCACTTGGGGACTGTAAGCTCCAAAAAACCCAGTAAATAGGCAAGACAACAACATCTCTTTCTAGGCGTTTAACGATGCATAAGCAACAGGGCTCCATTAAGGAACATATAATCTCTTCCCATAACCAAACCATCGCCAGAGAAATCCTAGTAAACAACACAGAAATCATCGATAGATACAGCGATAGCAGGCGGCTTGACGTTTGCGAGGCACTACACATCAAGAAGTCAACACCAGCAATCAACAGCCAATTATTGCACAACTATATTCTACCCACCTCAAGACTCCGCTCCAATATAGAAGCATCAAGAAATATGGACCAATAGGCTTTCTACAAACACTTCTATTCAATATCCATTGTTTCGTGTTCTGTCTTGTGTTGATGAAATTAATACCCTATTAATACTCTTGTTCTGTCTTGTGTTGATGAAATTAATACCTTATTAATACCACACTTTGTTCTGTCTTGTGTTAATGCCACATCACCCCTTCCACCTCACTCAAATGTAGATATAAAATCGGAGATACGTAAGTTCTATTCAGTTGTGTATTTGTGAACTAAAGTCTTTGAAAATGTAATAAGTTTTACGAAACGCGCCCGTGTCGCGTCAGACTAGAAATAAAAATGAATTTTGGAGAATTGATTTTTGATTTACCTCCAACAGTGAAGCGTAATGTACGAAAGATTGAGAAAATTCGTGTTAGAATTATTAATCTTACTTTTTCGGTCATATTTAATAATATATATATATATATATATATATATATATATATATATATATATATATATATATATATATATATATATATATATAAATATATATATATATATATATATTATATATATATATATATATATATATATATATATATATGTTTGAACCCCCCCCCCCCCCCCCCCCCCCGCCGGCACCCAGATGGTAATCTTAGGCATAACATTTTATGTTATGTGACGGTAAAAATAGGTGTTATTGCTGTAACACGGGTTTGGGTTTCTCTCTCTATTTCTCTACCTTCTACTCCCTCTACCCGTATTCTTACTTTTATTTCTAAACCAAGGGACTCCAAAACTTTTAACAAAGCCAACTCCACGCCACGTGGTCCTAAGACGATTGACCGACTTAGGATTCTTCACCCAGTATGACGTGACCTAAGCTCTGAACAAAACCCTAGAGTCACCTCTGCTGCCACCACCAGACCAGTAATACAAGAGCAATGATCGAGGTCTGGATCGATCACGCTAATTACTCAACCTAGGGGCTTGATCCCCACTATAAACGATGACCTTGAGTGTGGAATAAATTACACGGTAATGATAATTCCGATTCGATGTTAGAATCGGCGCCCAATGCAACTCTGCCTCGTGTGGACCACGTGACCAGGACAAGTATACACATAAAACACATGGAAACAATAAAATGCAAATTAATAACAAATTTAATTTATTAAAAGAAAACTAAAACAAAATCTAAAAATGTTCACTCCCTATCACTTTAACACTCCCTACTTGACCTGAATGGCAAATGAGAAGACTATTTCTATACATAACCATAGCAACTATACCTCTATGTTTTCCAGCTAGGATGTTGGGCTGGTCTTGGGGAGAGGTAAGATGTTTGACCTCTCCCAGCTGCTCGGCAGATCACACTGATCTCCTCCTTGTCTGGTCTACCCCAGTTAAGAGTATTGTATCCTTCCGCCTAGTCAAAGTTCTACCCAGTTACTAGCAAGGTTTAAGTTATAACAATTAACCTCTGTTTGTACTGAATTGATCCAGACTGGTTGAATTATTTTACTTTAATTAGATTACACAAACATCTAACGGCAAAGCTGTTCCCGATCACAAAAATGGTTATTAAAACTTTGAGAAATATTAGACATGTCAACCCTGCTGACCTATGACCGCCGGTCACTCCGCCTTAAAAGTTAGATCTGATTCGTGACGTCACTGATGGTGACTTAACTCAATAATTAGAATACTCTTGATATTGTATCCAGTACTATTATACAATACAATTTTAATGCAAAATGAATAAAGGCTAATTTTCTCTAAATTACTGAATACTATAGGATGATTCATTATACGCAGCTATGAACAAAGCGTTGGTTATTTCCACCGCGAATTCCCCTGGGGGTCAGGTCACCATGCGGCTCAGCTTCCCATTCTCTTTTGTCGATAAACCACTCTGGATAATTCTTACAACAGCCTAGTTTGTTACAACCCCCCCGCACAAGCACTTAGTAAACCTTGTTAATTTGTTAAAATTCACGAGGTTTAGTATCCAAACCCACAATTCAACTCATGCCACAAACAAAAGCTAACCTAACTAATAAAATTTGACAAATAATAGTCCATCATAATAATAAACATGTTCATATTTCATAAATTTCTCAGCTGTCAACTGACAGCAATCCTCTAATATCAGGAAACATACATCCTATCCTTACTGACATAGCTAAATAACATGGCCCTACTCTACCATCAAAGACTAGCTATTAAACTCTCTTGGCTCTTCACTAGCCAAGTCCATGTGTCCTCTAGAGCCGGCCACACCGTGCTCAAACATACATTAAAGTTATATCATCAGACTGAACTTTCAGTCATCCGGGAGCGTACTACGGAACTATCAGGTACACATCCGTGTACTAACCACTTCCCATCAATGTCAGCCTTGACATGCTAAGGAACACACCTAACGTTTATTTCATGTATCTCAAAATATAAAAAAAAATTCCTATACTATATCACAGGTTTCAGCTGACTGTACAGCCAAGTGTTCTCACTCACTAGAAGTGTCAATGTTTATATTGGTCCGCCTCTCCTGTGTTCAAACATTCTGAAAAAAATAGCACAACATAATTTTCCATAACCGTTTGTTCTGGGCTGAGACAATTACACAGGGGCTTCGATTTTGATTACTGACCAATTTATAGAGTAAAATTTTCATATATTATACCAGAATTATTTTAAATCTGTTTTTCAACATTTAAAAAGTATTGATTCTAAATCTCTTTTTCAACATTTAAACAAAAGTGTCCAGATGTTCTTTACACAGATGTTCAGAGCCAACTTTGTTGTTTGTATCAATTGTTCATATTGAGTAATCGAAAAAAAAAATCGATGCTGCTGGATGCTGAATGTAGTCGCTGACGATGACGGTGTCGATCTTGCTTCTCCCCATGTGTAGACATCAATACCTGGTCCTCTTGTACTCCCATCCGGTACTCCTGAATGACGACAGAGTGTAGTAGAGCGGAGTGCCAAGTGACAGCTGTAGAATACTGTTACTTCGGCCATTAATCTTGCTCTCGACAGTCCACACGCCTTCATATCAATCACAGTTCACACGGCAGTCTTGATGTTAAACTTGACGTCGCAGATGACCACAGCAGAGCAGGACTGGATGTACCAACGGTGTCTCTTAGCAGGAGTGATGTTAGAAGGTCGTAGAGGCGGGTTGCTTGTTTGCAGAACAGGTGAATCTCGTCTTCCATCATTGCTCACGTCATCTCAGGCGTTTCCTGATGTCACCAGGTTACTAGGCCGTAAACACCAACTGTGTATACCCTCGTACCGCCGACTTTAGGCCAAAGGAGACAATTTTGCGACCTTCTATTGGCGAGTCCCGGTACTCTGTAGGGAAACCGTGCCTTCCACCTGTGACCGCCTTAGTTCTGCTTTCTTGTTACTTCAGATGACGTAATCATTAATCTTCCGGCGAAATTCTTGAGTACTGCTACGTGCTTTCCATTTCTTGACCTCTCCTCCAACACTGCTGGAATGGCTGCAGTCTTGATGACGCAGCAGGTGGGTAGTGGTGATCTCGAGACAGCTACCCCGGCGTTGTATGGCACCTCCGGTGACTGCTATAATGTGGACAGCTCGCTGGCCCTGACAACCTCGTTAGTGACGTGAGGCGTCGGCCGGGTGACTCTTGGACAGTCACTCATCCCCAAAGTAACTGATGTATGGGTTACTGGGTCTGGTGGGGGGAGGGCTTTGTGTAACGTGCCTCCCCCCTCGGTCTTTACAGACAAGGGTTCACGTGTGGCTGGAACAACTGGGTCGGTGTACCAATCAGACCTGGGAACAGACAGACACAACACAGCGGAAGCATCGATATACTCTGGGTTTGGTGGAGGTGGAACCCCAGAGCACGGTAAAAGTTGCTACCTGAGTCAAGTATAGACATAGTACATCTCATTGCCTTTACAGGAAAATCTAATGAATACTAAATTATACTAACCAAGGAAGTTACTTTACTGTACAGCGCGAGATCTCGTCACCATAGGGTGGCGAGACTGCACCTGACTACTGATGAGCGATGACAGAGGGTCATCCTCATCTTCTGACTCGTCGGTGAAGCCATGAGTCAGCACTGCTGAGTCAGGAACTAGACCCGCTGAAGGCAGTTCTAATTCCTCTCTAGCATGATAATGTTTCAATTTATTTACGTGAATTGTCCTTTCCACCTGGTCCTCGAACACTCCTTTTATAACAAGATTAACCGGCCCCGCCCTTTTAATTACTCTATAGGGTCCTCGCCACCTCGGAGCTAGTTTCCTGCTCTGATTGGCGGGCGCAGCCTCATTCACTCTCAATACGAGGCTTCCTTCCTTCAACTCAAGAGGGCGCACTTTCTTGTCATAAAAATGAGCATACCGAGTCCGTGCCTTCTTGGACGCTTCAGCTGCAATATTCCATGCATTTCTCATTTTTCCAAGGACCTCTGAAGGATAGTCCTCCCCGTATGCAACATTATGTCTGTTAAGCAGACCTGACGGGAAATTGCATGAATTACCAGTAAACAAATGAAGTGGTTGGGTGTTAATTGATTGGTGGATGGCAGTATTCAAGGCGAACTGAACATAGGGTAGGTGTTCATCCCAGGTGTTTGCATCATGTTCAGCAAGGATTGCAAGTATATCCTTGACTGAACGATTAGTCCGTTCCGTCATTCCGTTTGCTTGTGGGTGGTAGGCCGTTGTAAAAGCCGAAGTTGTCTCTAAAATCTTACAAACTTCTCTAAATATATTCCCATTGAATTCTTGACCCCGGTCAGAGACTAAAACTTTAGGTCCGAATACAGTAACGAACCTACGCAAGAACGCATCTGCAACCGTACGAGAATCCTTCTGAGGTAATGCAACTAGTGTAGTGTATCTAGACAGATGGTCAACTAGCACCAACACGTATCTGTTACCCGCATGACTGTGGTGTAAATCAATCAGATCGGCCCCCACACGATCTAACGGTTCACGAATTTCAGGAAATTCCTGAAGTGGGGCTTGTACCTTAAGGGTACCTTTCCTCCTCTGGCAACGAGGGCACGACTTCACGAAATTGATTACCTCAGAAAGTAATCCTGGAAAATAAAATAGAGACTTTGCTTTTAAGTGCGTTTTAAAGATCCCCGGATGCCCTGCAATTTTTGAAGCATGTGCAAGCTTTAACGCTGATGACCGCAACGCGTCCGGAATAACTAGCTGAAATACTGCCCTATCATTCTGGCTATTAACATAATACAGGACGCCCTGTTTCATCTCAAAATCATGTATAGGTAAATTCTTTTTCTTTTTGGGGTATTTTCCTCCCTCTAAATACTCAATAATCTCTTTCCATCTCGGCTCGTTCATCTGGTATTCTCTCATTTTATCCGATGGAATGGTTTCAATGTTTTCATTAATCTGTACTGCCGCTATATTTCTACTTAGCGTATCTGGCACAACATGTGCTGGACCAGGCTTGTACAAGATCTGGAATGAGTGGGCCGAAAGTTCGTGAGACCAGCGTGACATTCGTGGGCATTTCGTTCGCTTTTTAAATATGTGTGTTAACGCTCGATGGTCTGTGTAGATTACAAAATGCCGCTGAAATAGGTAAGGCTCGAAATACCTAACTGATTCTACTACTGCCAGTGCCTCCCGATCCGTAGCTGAATAACGAACTTCAGGTCCTTTGACCTTCCTACTGAAATAGGCTACTGGATGGGGTAAATTATCTGCGTCTCGCTGAATTAAGCACCCGCCAATAGCAATACCGCTGGCGTCAGTGTGCACTTCCCACTCTTTCTCAAAATCAGGAATAGCCAATACCGGTGTCGTGATTAGTTGGTCTTTCAGTTTGCGATAGGCCTCGTCATGTTCAGATTTCCACACAAACTTCGCATTTTTCTTTGTCAGATCAGTCAGGGGTGCTGAAATGCCAGCGAAACCTTCAATGTGACGACGAAAATATCCGGCCGCCCCCAAAAACCTACGCACGTCCTTTGCTGTCCTTGGAGTAGGCATGTCAGCAATGGCGCGGCACGAATCTGGGTCAGGTCGGATACCGTCTGGGCACACCTGGAACCCCAGAAATTTGAATTTCTGAGCCGCCAAGGTGCACTTCTGAACATTCAGCCTGAAACCTGCCTGATCTAACAACTTCAAAGTCTCAGTCAAGTCCCGTAGGTGTTCCTCAAACGTCCTGGAATATATCACAACATCATCCAGGTACGCTAAAGAATGCCTACCCAGTACCGGACTAAGGATAAAGTTGATGGCCCTCTGAAACGACGAAGGCGCTGTCTTCAAACCAAACGGCATCCTACGGAATTGATAAGTGTGCCTACCATCCGAGAATGCTGTTTTTTCCCTATCTTGTTCTGCCACCGGAATCGCCCAATACGCCGATTTTGCGTCAAGAGTTGAGAAATACTTAGCAGCACCAAATTGATCTATTATCTCCTGTATTCGGGGCAACGGATACACATCACCCTTAGTTAATTCGTTCACCTTCCGGTAGTCAACACAGAAACGATAACTACCGTCCGGTTTCCGAACTAGCACAACAGGAGAGAGCCACGGTGACGTACTAGGCTCTATCACGCCCTGTCTCAACATTTTCTGGCACTCCTCCCTGATAATGTTCTTTGCCTGTTCCGGCAACCTCCACTGTCTTGTGTACACAGGCAAATGGTCACCAGTTGGAATGGTGTGCTCGATCTTATCAAGGAGACCAATCTGGTCATCCTCTGTCGCAAACAATTTCGGGAATTTTCGTAAAACTCCTCTCAGTGCCTTCCTATCCGCCTGTGCAACATGTTGCAAATCAAGTGCTGAAATTAATTTTTCCATTTCCTCTACATTCTGTGCAACATTTCTCGTTTCGTATTGTACTTTGGATGGTGTTTTAGTTTTCAACATATTCAGTGCACTACATTGTGCAGTGACGGCTGGCGTCTCAGCTGACTCATGGTGAAAGATTTCTGTGTCCTCCACCATGGTTCCCTGAGATACCCTATCACCTGCCCTGAAGCGAAAAGTCTTATGTGAAAGATTGACAACTGGAATGAGTGCACCTTTATCGAGCACTACAACTAAGTGATGAGGAATTAATAAACTATCACATCTCCCAGCCACCTGAAGGGTGGTACCTGGTTGTATGTGACGTCCCACGGCTACTTTAATAAATTTAACAGAATGTGGTGGGCAACTCTGTTTGGTCAATGCATGCAAGGCGCATGACCTCTTAACTGTGTCTGGAAGAGACTTAAAAATCAATTTTGGAAAGTGCGCATTATATTTCAGCTTCCGTTTAATTGAAGCTACAACTGGGGGATGGTCGATCATCTCCACTGGGTAGGAAGTCTGTCCCAACTGCAACCTGCAGTTCCTAGCCCCTTTTTGAGCAGACAAGGAATAATCAAATCGCGACAGAAAATCAGTTCCCATTAAGATGTGACCAGGAAAATCAAGGTTCTCTACGATCGTACATGTGTGAGGCTGCAATTCCCCATCAATCTCAAAATTAACTGTACCTTGACCTACGATCTCAATCTTTTCCCCATTGACTGCTGTTAATGTCTTTGCGCAACGTTTAAGACGTGCATTCTTAAAATTGCTGAAGGCTGACTTTTTAATTACTGTTGCCTGGCTTCCTGTATCAACAAAAACTGTCAATCTCACACCTTCCACTTTCACCTCAAAAGTAGGCCTGCCATCACTAGGAGCCTGCTTTCATGCTTTCGTAGGAGTGACTTTACAGTCCCTCTGTGTGTGCCCGCGCTTCCAGCAGGAGTAACACCTCCGCGGATCTCTGTTGGTACCCCGCGCAGGGTGGCTCGAACTTGCAGCTGAGGGCTGCTTCCCGCCTGATGAACCCGCGCCACAGTTCCTCGGCTTGGCTCCCTCGCCTTTACTTAACGCCTCTACGTATGGCGACAACTGAGTGCCCGGCGTCTCCGTGCGCATCTGCCTGTCTAAGGCTGTGGCGGCCTGGGGTTGGGGTTGAGGTATGGTGTGGGTGGCCTGGGGTTGGGGTGTGGATGGAGGTTGGGGTTGAGGTATGGTGTGGGTGGCCTCGGGTTGGGGTGTGGATTGAGGTTGGGGTTGAGGTATGGTGTGGGTGGCCTGGGGTTGGGGTGTGGATGGAGGTTGGGGTTGAGGTATGGTGTGGGTGACCTCAGGCTGGGGTGTGGATTGGGGCTGGAATGGGTATGGGTATGGGTATGGGGTGGCCTGGGGTTGGAATGGGTATGGGTATGGGGTGGCCTGGGGTTGGTATGGGTATGGGGTGGCCTGGGGTTGGTATGGGTATGGGGTGGCCTGGGGTTGGTATGGGTATGGGGTGGCCTGGGGTTGGAATGGGTATGGAGTGGCCTGGGGTTGGGGGAAGGGTTGGTATGGGAACTGAGGATGGGGTTGGTATGGGAATTGAGGATGGGGTTGGGGTTGTTGTAGTGACGGATGAGGTGTACCTAGGTGGTCCCCAGTGGTGTCGGAAGAGGTGCTGTCCTCTACACTTCCACTTCCACTCCCACTGGTCCCCACTGACTGGTCATTATCTGGGTTAAACATTTTCTGTGATTCCTGGAGTGCCACGTCTCTTCTAAACTACCCTTTAGTACACCCTCGACCCGGACTCACTACAACCGTGATCTTACACAAAAAAAAAATCACAACTCTATTCTAAGAGAAAACTACTAAATTCCCAAAATAGGAAATACAACGATTTATCGAGAGAATCGCTGAAGTGAATCCAATGAATGAGTGTCTGCCCCGCACTCGTGTCTGACCGTGAAATATCCCGCAGTTCTATTGCTGAAACCTAAGTCCTTTACGTTAAAAAAAATTAAAGAATCTAATTTATATAAAACAATTTAAATGATAACGCAACTAACGCGCAGCACTCGTGATGGATTAATAAAGAATATTTCCTGAATTTGAATACTAAGCGCACTTGAAGTGAGCAGCGTGGCCCCTGATGACTGATGGAGCGGGACCAGCTGCGCTGAAAAAAACTAAGTCCCGCGCTTTTTCGCTTAAACGCTGAAAAATCAAAATTTTTTTGTTCTGAAGGAAAATAACTAGTTTTACGTTAATAAACCGCTCTAGCGATTAATATAGACACCCAGGACCTATAAATGCTTACTAAAAATTGAATTTTTATCAAAAACTGCGTTTTTACTCCATTGCTGGACTCTGCCAATTTTCATGACTCCGAGGGAAAAAAATTTCTATCACCCCAAATATCACCAAACTCCTTTAATTCACAAAAATTTGGGTTTCTCGTTTCCAGATATAAATACGTTATTATTTACTACTGACATTGTATGCAGAACAATACTGACACTTCGGGCGGTTTCAACACTCACTAATTCGATTTTTCGTCAAAATCCGAGATTTTCACCTCAAATGGACTCTGACAAAATTACGACACGATTTTCTCGAAAAATAACTAAATTCGGCAAAAATGTAATTATCACTGTTTAATGCTTACGGACAGAATTACGTCCCTTGCGCGCACTAGAGAGTAATACTGGCCCCAGAATATACACAAAACATGAAAATTCGAATTTTCGCCAAAAAGTCAGATTCTAGCCCAAGCTGGACTTAGAAAATTTTCCACCTACGTTTCTACTGAAAACAGAATTCTAAGTCTACAAACACAATTTTACCGTCTTACTGGTAAAAACTAGAAAATATCACACGCATCGACTGGGGAATCCTAATGACGCCCAGAACATACACGTGACCCACGAATACAAATTAATTACAGTTAACGAGTTTCCGACATTGACTTAGCCGAAAACTTATCCCAAAATACTTAGAAATATTCCGCGGACAAATAACATTTCCACGCAACTTACTATCCCTTAAACTCCTTCACTTTTCTATCGTGACCGACATATAGCCCTAAGTCCAGAGGATTAACTACACTCTAGCAACAACGCCTCTGACTTAGACTAATACAACAGGGAATAACAAACTTAACGTACGCACTTAGCCTAATATGCAAGAAAATGCTAAACACTTTGAAAAAAATTTTAACCGGGGATTAAATTTAGGGGAAAAATTAATCTAGAACAACGCAAATAAACGGAAATTACTTTATAAATTTAAGTATACTTAATTCAAAAATGCACTCGACTTAATCTTATAATTGTTCCTACCGGCTCGCCGTACCACACCTAGCCTAGAGGCCACACCATCTAGGTTCCAACAGAGCGACACGCAGCTTTCAGCAACAATTATGACTAGGGACGACTCAACCTCCACTAAGTGTGCGATCACTTAGTTGTTGAATCGCTGCTAGGTAGGTTACTAGTCCGTCCCTCGGAGGCCGCAACGCCCTTCACGGATTACGTTTTTCCTAGCGTTTTGGGTCGTCTAATAACGCCCTCGGACTATCTACTGGCGTCCCACAGATATATCCGCCCCCGACAGCCCTCAAGGAACTGCTGTTGAGAGTATGGTGGCTCCCAACACCTCTGAATTAATTGCAATGGGTCGAGTATGGTACCCAGTCCAATCAACTCGGAGCGGTCTCCTTTTCAATAAATCTATTTTAACAGCCTAATCTTACTAACTAAACCTTAATCATATCAGCCCGCATGACTCAAGATTCGCCAATCCCCACTCAAACGCACTGTTGTGGGGCGCACTGCTAATCCTGGCCCGCGGCTGTCTCCTTAGCATCCGCGCACGTGTTCGAACGGCGAGACGCGTGAGCCTTTCAACAATTTCAAACAAAATTGTTGAAACCACCGCTGTGCACCATTGTAACACGGGTTTGGGTTTCTCTCTCTATTTCTCTACCTTCTACTCCCTCTACCCGTATTCTTACTTTTATTTCTAAACCAAGGGACTCCAAAACTTTTAACAAAGCCAACTCCACGCCACGTGGTCCTAAGACGATTGACCGACTTAGGATTCTACACCCAGTATGACGTGACCTAAGCTCTGAACAAAACCCTAGAGTCACCTCTGCTGCCACCACCAGACCAGTAATACAAGAGCAATGATCGAGGTCTGGATCGATCACGCTAATTACTCAACCTAGGGGCTTGATCCCCACTATAAACGATGACCTTGAGTGTGGAATAAATTACACGGTAATGATAATTCCGATTCGATGTTAGAATCGGCGCCCAATGCAACTCTGCCTCGTGTGGACCACGTGACCAGGACAAGTATACACATAAAACACATGGAAACAATAAAATGCAAATTAATAACAAATTTAATTTATTAAAAGAAAACTAAAACAAAATCTAAAAATGTTCACTCCCTATCACTTTAACACTCCCTACTTGACCTGAATGGCAAATGAGAAGACTATTTCTATACATAACCATAGCAACTATACCTCTATGTTTTCCAGCTAGGATGTTGGGCTGGTCTTGGGGAGAGGTAAGATGTTTGACCTCTCCCAGCTGCTCGGCAGATCACACTGATCTCCTCCTTGTCTGGTCTACCCCAGTTAAGAGTATTGTATCCTTCCGCCTAGTCAAAGTTCTACCCAGTTACTAGCAAGGTTTAAGTTATAACAATTAACCTCTGTTTGTACTGAATTGATCCAGACTGGTTGAATTATTTTACTTTAATTAGATTACACAAACATCTAACGGCAAAGATGTTCCCGATCACAAAAATGGTTATTAAAACTTTGAGAAATATTAGACATGTCAACCCTGCTGACCTATGACCGCCGGTCACTCCGCCTTAAAAGTTAGATCTGATTCGTGACGTCACTGATGGTGACTTAACTCAATAATTAGAATACTCTTGATATTGTATCCAGTACTATTATACAATACAATTTTAATGCAAAATGAATAAAGGCTAATTTTCTCTAAATTACTGAATACTATAGGATGATTCATTATACGCAGCTATGAACAAAGCGTTGGTTATTTCCACCGCGAATTCCCCTGGGGGTCAGGTCACCATGCGGCTCAGCTTCCCATTCTCTTTTGTCGATAAACCACTCTGGATAATTCTTACAACAGCCTAGTTTGTTACATTGCAGTCTTCTCTAGGCAGATGGAATGCCAGTCCCATAAATTAACAAAAAGCAAAATAATTTTAAACTGCAAGTTGTCTTCACTGTGAAGTAAACTGTAGGAGAAAACATACATAACAAAAACTAAAAAATACTTTACTTTAATAAGGAACTAACTTTAAACAAATTACAAAATAGTTTTTTTATCCCAACTTGGCTGTATACAGAGTGCAAATTTAACAAGTCAAACAAACAAATAAATTTACATTATGTAATACAAGAAAATATGGTGCGGGAATATTGTGAGCTACACTGAATAACTCTGTTACCACACTGAGATATGTCAACAGGTCTACTCAACAAGAGCACTCAGGAGTAATCTGAAGTGTAGTGGGCTTGGTAGCCCTATATATGCAGAATGACGGCCAGGCAGATGGCGCTGGTGACTTCGTTAACTATTAACCGGCTCTTAAACTGCTTGTTTCGGCCGGTGGCATGAGCTCCCAGCGAGCCAGGTACGAGGTGGGGTGTCGGGCCGTGGGGGTATGAAGACTGGTGGTATTGCCTAGACATCTGGAAGTAGTTGTTGTTGTCCTTGTGGCTGCAGTTCTTGATTATATTACACGTGAATTTATGGAATAGGGAATGATGGAGCAGGCCGAATCTCTCCCTAGAGATTTTACCATGACAGCTCTCCCCGAAGTCTGCTCCTATTGCCTATTCGACTGCAGCAGAATGTAGAATAGTTGGAGTGGACGAGTCCACCTCGCAGACTCTTGAAAATGCGTCGGCGACGATGTTGTCCGAGCCTTTGATGAAGAAGATGGTAATGTTGAAGTTCTGTAGATACAGAGCCCAGCGAAGCAGATGTTGGTTGGAGAACTGGGCCTGCAGCATGAAACCGGAGAGAATGGTGCTTGTGGAAGATGTTGGGGTAGCACTGCAGGACTCTGTGAAGTACAAGTTTGTTGTAGAATCAAGCCTGCTGAAGGGGTCGACGAGAATGGTGATCCGAGGAGATGGAGAGATGGTTCATCAGATGCAAAGTCCTGCGTAGCATGTGCTAATTGGAGAACTGAGCTTGCTGTAGGAACCAAAGGAGATTGTGATACATGACGTTCATATAGTTATGTAGGACTCAGCGAAGTTTGGAGAACTGATCCTGAAGGAGGGACCAAAGAATGTTTAAGTCCGAGGAGAGGTTGAAGTTGTAACCTAGTTGATTGGATGGTACGTTGTGTTGCACGTCGGGCAGGATGTTGAGTGTTCCATCTCTGATGATTGTAGCTGGAGTTCATGATTCCATCTCGCGGCGGTGTGATGGTGTTCCTATCGCAAGGATGGAAGACTGAAGGTTTTCTAATACCTGGCAGGGCGAGAATGGAGTTAGTACAGAACAACGATTTACGCCTTTCAAATGTAATGGAAGATAAGTTTGTCTTACAATATTTTAGCTGAGGGCTGGTAAATTTGTCTGGAGGAGCCTGTTTATTTGGGTTTGGTTCGTAAAGAGAAGGATCTTTCCTGGTGTTGGAATAGATCGAGAATTTAGAACCTATGAAGTCAGGCCAAGTACAACGAGAAGGATTAGATAATATCTTGGTGATGGTGGTTGTCTCACTCAGGTCTTTGGAGGAGATTGTATCACACTTGTTCTGACTTTCCTGACGGTGTCCGTACTGCGGGCACTGCTTCCCGAGGTGTTTCACAACGTTAACAGCCGTACTGTTCTGGACGGAAACTGCTGTAGAATACCTGATGGTAGAACACGGGATAGAACACATAGGAATGTTACCCGAGCTTGTCTGGGACAGAGGCTCGTCATAGTTGTTGATGGACTGGCTGAACGGCTCAGAAGACACTGGCACCTGCATCATTGGTACCTTTAATAGAGGAGCATTCGACTTACCTGTCATCTGAGACATGGGACAATTCTTGATAGAGCGTTTAATATATCGAATCATACCTGGCCAGTAGAGTCCTGTTTCAGGACTTTGTAGGTCTTGTAGACGCCGTAACGTGAACGAGATCCACAGACCAGACGCAAGATATCTGACCGTAGGCTGGTGGGAACTATCAGTTGTTTGATGTTGGTCCTTTCGTCGTCCTCCATCAATTTCCTGGTTATATAATACTGGAATAACACTTTGTTTTCTAATAAGAAACCAGGGATAGAGTTAAGTTGGGTCTCAGCCTGTAAGAATAAAGATATTAAGGAGGGATCCTCTTTCTGCAACTTACGGAACTCCAGCACTGTGAGATTCGGTGGGAGGCTCGGAGAATGTTGAGGAACAGCTGCAGGAGCAGGTTTGGGGCGAGCAGCTGTGGTCCGTTTTGTCACCATAACAGAATGGGGGGACGTCGTCAGAATCTGATGCGTAGACCTCTTCAACCAACTGCAAGATAGGGTCTTCCACTGCTGAGTCACATACCTGGGGATCTTCTGTGATGATTAAATTCGCAGGTTGTAGATCTTCTGCCAAGTCGTTATCCAGGAGAAGTTGAACTCCTGCCATGGGTAAAGGCTTTTCCCGGATGGCGACTTGGACTTCACCTTGCATAAACGCACAATCCAAGCTGACTCTGGCAAGTGGATATGGTGTAGTAGCAGTTAGGTCCGTGATGAGGACAGTTTCTCCGGTGTAGGTGACGTTGGGTACAGCTGACTTCAGAAGAATAGATTGTAGAGCAGCTGTGTCCCTCAAGATCTTCACTTGGAACTTTTCCTCCTAATCTCTACGGCTGGCAGAGACTGTTTCGGAGTACAAGTGTCAGTTGAAGAGAGAGAGATCAGTGGATGAAACAAAAATATTCATCACAGGCTTAGGACTTTTATGAATTTTAGGAGGAGGTGATTTGGGCTTATTTTCACTGCTGACCTTACAGTGAGGATTGGAACACTTTTCTATGGTATGATCATAGTCTTTGCAATAATTGCAATACAACAAGGAGTTCACATTACTGGTACTCACTTTTTCAAGACTAAACCAGGAGGTCTTACTAGATGGCGTGTCGGCTGGTAATCTATGAATAAGACTGTAGGAGTCAGCCAACTGAGCACATCTAGTAAGGTCGGTTTCTTCCTTGTCGGCTAGGTAGAGACGTATGGGATTAGGTACACGCCTAAGGAATTCTTCCACCAGGATGAGGTTGACGAGATCTGTAAAGGTGGAGACTTGTGCGGCGTCCAGCCCCTTCATAAAATATCTCTTTTTGTTATTTGCAAACTCTAGATAAGTGGTAGCACTTGCTTTAAGGTAATCTCTAAACTTACGTCTGTAGGTCTCGATGGAGAGGAGGTAGGCATCGAGCAATGCCTGTTTCAGTACTTTGTAGTCAGTTTCGGACGCTATAGTACTGAGAGTTACTGCAGCTCTATCTGTTAAATGAGACCTGATGTGGGAACCGACCTGTGAGATTTATATTTATTTAATTTATATGAATTTATATTTACGTTAATGTATATACTTCGATAGCAATTTGTATAATGATAAGTGGACTGTATTTCTGCAATAATCTCATAATCTCACAAATCGATCCTCTACACATTAGGGGGGGGTTATTAAATTAATATATATATGCAGCCAATCAAACTACAGAAATAACTACATACATTAAAGAGGTTCCTTATCTTATAGTACAGCGGGTTAGTCCACCAGGTATAACTAGGGTGTAGACACCAAATTATCCTCTTTGAGGTAGCTTCCATATCACCCAGTAACTGGTGCACAAATCTTGCATCCTCGTCTTGACCTGTCAAAAGTGCGCTAGCTGTGAAGCCAGATACCTATATATGACAAGTATATCAGAGAAAACAGTACATGGAACATGAAGACCTGGCTTAATTACCTTTAGTTTGAGGCTTCCATGTGATCTAACCGGGTCACCCTATATCCAGACATTAATGGCCATAAATGAATGATAAACGGGTTTCGGATAGACTTAACTTGAATTGTAGACATCGTGTTGGAGATGGTACCTTTGGTTTCCATAACACTACGTCCAAGTAAAATTAACAGGAGCCGAATTTGCTCCCGTGTGAGCCTCTGGTCTCAATATAAACACAATGGCTGTTTAACACTCCATACTATTGACGTTACTGGCCGACATTGTCCAGAATGATAGGAGCTAAATTTGCTCCACACGTCTCGGAGGTGACACAACAATGGCTCCCTCCTTCCCCACTCTGACGCCTGGCCTACTTTGTCCAGATTTCAGAAAGTGATAGAAGGGTCACATTTACTCTACTTTAATATTGATAATTAAGTTAATTTATATAAGATGTTTTATGATGGTAAAGTCCAAAGACTAATGTATTTAAGAACAATTCCCAGCAGAATAGCTGGTGAATTATAATAGTATGTGGTGATGATATCCCATTTTCTTTAGACGGTAATTCCACTACAAGTTACGTTTTCTATGGGTAACTTGTTTATACAACACAGCTATTATCTGTATGATTATATTATTATTAAATGGTGTCGGATTTTCCGACATAATTCCCCAGGGGGCTGCTCACGGGTCGAAGTCCTAATTAGAACAGACGAACACCGATACTCCTCCTTCGAATTATAGTTAGTAATCACACATTTGTGCGTCTGTTCGTACAGGACGGATGTCCCGTACTAGAGTTGCAGGGGTTAGAAGTCTAATGCGATTTCATTTCCTTGTTAACTCTTGAAAGGCTAATATTCAAGCCTTATTACATATTATTTAACCCAGAAGACTGGATGTGACCAAGTACTACAGTCAAGTATGATTCAGGGACTGCAGTGAGATCAGTGACATTAGATATAACTTGAAGTTTGTTCAGGTAACTGGTCACTGATATATAAACACTGAGGCCCATGGAATACATCTTGATTAAATAATAAATGTATCAAATCAGTCATCAGATTTATTGGGGTTTAATTTAGTTAATTGATTCAGAAGATTGAATAGCTCATCATTAAAGTAAAGTATGGTTCTGAGACTGCAGTGGGTTCAGTGACATTGGTCGCAGTGACTTGTAGCTGTTTTAGGCTACTGTTCACTGATTTGCCACTGAGGCCTCATGAACTCATCTCCAGCTTTAAATGATGATACTAACATCAACCTCTGTTACTATAGTCAGCTGTAATCTCCTTAGTATAATGCTACTGGAGAAATATAATCAGCTGACAAATTTAGATTTCTACTGGTATTGTTTATCTGCAGGCATAGGTCTCCTCAGGCTTGATACTGGGCCTGAGAGTAATTTACCTCCTGCAGAGTTTAACATGGTTATACCCTGATATTTAGTAGGGCTACCAATGAATTGATGGTAGTAGTCTGTCCCCACAAGGACAGCCATTTGGCATTTGATTTGCTCAAATTTACCTGCAGCTGCTTGATAATAGCTTTCCAGGTCAGCATAATCAACTGTTGATTGTTGTGACAAATCTTCACATTTCTTGATCTGTCTTGTTAAGTGGCCTTTAAGACCTGCAAGGGTTCTTTTCATTCTCCCTGCATTATCCATACTGGCTAGTTGGTGAAGCCTTGTGGGGCTTGTACTTGGGCTGCTCATAATACTGAACAAGCACTGATGGTAGCCTAGGGTAAATTCTGCACTCACTAGGCAATAATCCTACCTCTACTAGAGGTTAGCACTTAAAATTAATACACATTATATATATACAATCATACACACTAATGATTTGAGTGATAAACCAGTGTCACTGGAAGTACCATTAGGTTAGCTCTTCTATATCACCCTAGGATGGAATAGACACTAATTAATCACTCAAAGGTGTAATGATCATAAGTAAATTATTATATATACAACTCAATTCGAGTTGGTAAAAATTACACCCAAAATAGGGTCTGGACCATTCATTAATGGTGTTAGGTTATTCAATATAGTACAACTGACTATTGTAATAATGGGACTAGGATGAACAATAATAGTTCAACTAGTCATATCCTACCCTGTTGTGGGTTGGCAATTAGTAAATATTATATTGAGAACACTAGTGCAGTATATATTAAATGATTCTCTATTTTGGAGAAATAATATACACAATTATTGATAATAGCCTCTTAATTAGCCTCTATGAAACTTCTAATATTATCTAGAAGTATTAAATATTATTAGTGACCTCGCGAAATAAAGTCCACAAAATTCGTAGATAATCTCTCGCGAAATGTAACACCACGAAATCCGTGAACAATCTCGCGAAGACACAGTCACTAATTAGGCTGGCTTCAATATTAGCGCTGTCATTTCACGAAATAACACGCCACCAAATATCTGTGGGTGTGCATGAAACCGCTGACGAAGCTGAACTGGGCTGAGGGAGGCTCCTGAGCTCCCTCGAGGCTACGCTGCCGTCTTGACTGCTGGCTTTGTTTAAATCACACTGCACTAGTATATTTAATGAATCCACTGGTTAACTGGTTCATCCGGTACTAAGATGACCAAATGTGGGTTCAAAGGATCAAATAATCCGTCATCCGGTTCGAAGATGACCAAATAATGTGGGAACCGACCTGTGAGATTTATATTTATTTAATTTATATGAATTTATATTTACGTTAATGTATATACTTCGATAGCAATTTGTATAATGATAAGTGGACTGTATTTCTGCAATAATCTCATAATCTCACAAATCGATCCTCTACACATTAGGGGGGGGTTATTAAATTAATATATATATGCAGCCAATCAAACTACAGAAATAACTACATACATTAAAGAGGTTCCTTATCTTATAGTACAGCAGGTTAGTCCACCAGGTATAACTAGGGTGTAGACACCAAATTATCCTCTTTGAGGTAGCTTCCATATCACCCAGTAACTGGTGCACAAATCTTGCATCCTCGTCTTGACCTGTCAAAAGTGCGCTAGCTGTGAAGCCAGATACCTATATATGACAAGTATATCAGAGAAAACAGTACATGGAACATGAAGACCTGGCTTAATTACCTTTAGTTTGAGGCTTCCATGTGATCTAACCGGGTCACCCTATATCCTGACATTAATGGCCATAAATGAATGATAAACGGGTTTCGGATAGACTTAACTTGAATTGTAGACATCGTGTTGGAGATGGTACCTTTGGTTTCCATAACACTACGTCCAAGTAAAATTAACAGGAGCCGAATTTGCTCCCGTGTGAGCCTCTGGTCTCAATATAAACACAATGGCTGTTTAACACTCCATACTATTGACGTTACTGGCCGACATTGTCCAGAATGATAGGAGCTAAATTTGCTCCACACGTCTCGGAGGTGACACAACAATGGCTCCCTCCTTCCCCACTCTGACGCCTGGCCTACTTTGTCCAGATTTCAGAAAGTGATAGAAGGGTCACATTTACTCTACTTTAATATTGATAATTAAGTTAATTTATATAAGATGTTTTATGATGGTAAAGTCCAAAGACTAATGTATTTAAGAACAATTCCCAGCAGAATAGCTGGTGAATTATAATAGTATGTGGTGATGATATCCCGTTTTCTTTAGACGGTAATTCCACTACAAGTTACGTTTTCTATGGGTAACTTGTTTATACAACACAGCTATTATCTGTATGATTATATTATTATTAAATGGTGTCGGATTTTCCGACACCTGAGAAATTCCCAAAATCGGTCTTGGATCTTGCGTTTAGTTAAGCAAAATGGACGTTCTACAAACAAGTTCCCAAGTCTTAACCTTAACTAAAAACTCGTTGGTATTACCATATTTTGATGGTCTAATAAATCTTGCTCCCGCCCTGAAAAACCTTATTATTAACTCAGTGTTAAAAAATTATAATACAGTTAAATCCATGTTAATTAAGAACTCGCCCCCGTCTGTAGGAAGGGCGAGTTCTTAATTATGAAGAATAATTGTGTGTACTCAATCCCTTGTAATGAGTGTGCATGTGTTTACCTCGGCCAGATTGGTAAATCTCTTTCCTGACGTTTAAAACAACATTCGTATGCTATTTGTACAGCCCAGCACTCCAGTGCATTGTATTTACATTCCAGTTTGTGCGATCATTCTATCGACTTCAGAGGGGCATCGACATCTATGAAAATATAATTTATCAATGCTATCGGAAACATTGAAATGGAATTCGTGACATATTTAGTATAGCGTGCATGTTGCTATTATGTGCAACAGATGGCGCTGTTTTTCAAAAACGCATGTTTTTACCTGTCACAGGGGTGGCGTCTATATAGTCGGTATATAAAAAGACACGCCAATTCGAATGAAACGTTGTGTCAAGATTTCAAAGCATTCGATGAAAAACTTTCGGAGATTACAGCGTGTGTTGCTCTTACGTCCAACAGATGGCGCTGTTTTTCGAAAAAAGCATGTTTTTTCCTGTCAGTGGTGAGGCATGTGTATTGTAGATATATAAAAAGACGCGCCTATTCGAATGCAACGTTGTGTTAAAATTTCAAAGCAATCGGTAAAGAGGTTTCGAAGATTTCCCTCACGTGAAAAACACCTGAAAAAAGTTTTCAGAAAAAAGCATGCTTTTTTTACTGTTACAGACGCGACATCTATTTAGTATGTATATAAAAACCTGGCCGGATGCGAATGGAACATTGTGTGAAAATTTCAAAGCAATCGGTGAAGAACTTTCGGATATTAGCGATTTTGAATGAACGGAAATTTCCATTTTTATTTATATAGATTATACGATGTTAAGTTGTCTTGCATGACAACAAATATGTTCTTGCTGTACAAATAATATATATAAATCTGCGTTCATATTGGCGAAAATATAAAGAGTAGAAGAAATTCGTTATTCAAGTATTCACTGGAATAGCAGGATTTAGCTGTATAAAATATTTCCAGCAAACAATAATATATGGATTAATCGACTATAAATCTATGATTAGCCAATAATTCTTATTAAAGAATGCTGAAGTAAAGTGAATTTAATGCAATTCACGTAAAGGTAAACATTTTCCCCCAGCTGTGTGGGATGACGCAACAGTCCGCCATAATTTCTAGGGAAAATGAGTTATTACTATGCTTTAATAAAATGAACTCAAGATTACTAAACTATTGGTTAGTAGAGTTAGTGGATTATAATACATAGTACAAGAATAGTTTCTTAAAGTACTAAGTGTTAATAAATAAGTGTTGGAAATTTCCAACACTTGATTATTCCTCAGATGACTGGACAATCATCCTACAAATCAGACCGGAGACCACCAGTCTCCGTGGTGTAGTGGTAAGACACTCGCCTGGCGTTCCGCGAGCGCTTTGTCATGGGTTCGTATCCTGGCCGGGGAGGACTTACTGGGCGCAAATCCTTAACTGTTAATCCTTTGCCTCTGTTTAACGCAACAGTAAAATGTGTACTTGGTTGTAAAAACGATTCTTAGCGGCGGGGGTCGTATTCCAGGGACCTGCCTGAAACACTACACGTCCTAGTGGCTGTACAAGAATGTAACAACTCTTGTATATATCACAAAAAAAAACTTACATTAACTGAGCCATTACTGCTTCCACTATGCAGCACAATAGGAGTACACTCGGTTTTTTTTTTAACTTCCACTAAGGGGTTTCACTACTCACGTTCAGAAGCTTACACATGACTCTAATCTAGCGATCTTAACACTTCTAGTCCATCAGGGCAATACACATGGTCACTGGCATATCCAAAACCGCCGTATTATCGTTAATTTCTTCTTGCTGAAGGAAATTATGTCGTTTAAACTCCAGCAATATCTCAGCATTCCGGTGCCAGTAATAATTACTGGTGTGAGGATAACAATAGTTCAGGACAATGGCTAATAGAGGCCTTCCTTCGAGCTCTTGAAGACGGCCTCCTTTCTCCCTGAATGTCCTGACGAGAAGGCCAGCACAAGACGCTTCATTGAGCAGCTGCGGGCGCCTTGTGGATCCTATGACTTCATTTCGTCTTGGTCAATGAAAACCACAGGCCTCTCCCTCCACTTTTATACTCCTCTCTGATTCGTTGTGGCACGAGTTTCTGCTGGTGGAGCCATGCCTGACGTTACTGCTTCTCACATAGTGACTAGTTGTTCGAGGAGGAGGGTTGAGGGGTTTTGTGATCAGGCCTTCCAACGGTTTTGTGAGGGGAAACCTCATTTTCACCCCCCCCCATACCACTCTACATGGTAGAGTGGTATTAGAGGTGGCAGCAAACCAGGTGACCTTGGAAAGGTTCGAAATTACAAGAGATGAGGTCAAGAAGCACCTATTGGAGCTGGATGTGAGAAAAGCTGTTGGGCCAGATGGAATCTCACCATGGGTATTGAAAGAGTGTGCAGGACCACTTTGCTTGCCACTCTCAATAGTGTATAGTAGGTCACTGGAAACGGGAGACCTACCAGAAGTATGGAAGACTGCTAATGTAGTACCAATATTTAAAAAGGGTGACAGACAAGAGGCACTGAACTACAGGCCAGTGTCCTTAACTTGTATACCATGCAAGGTGATGGAGAAGATTGTGAGAAAAAACCTAGTAACACATCTGGAGAGAAGAGACTTCGTGACAACCCATCAACATTGGTTCAGGGAGGGTAAATCTTGCCTAACAGGCTTGATAGAATTCTATGATCAGGTGACAAAGATTAAGCAAGAAAGAGAAGGATGGGCGGACTGCATTTTTTTGGACTGTCGGAAAGCCTTTGACACAGTACCCAATAAAAGGTTGATGCATAAGCTGGAGAAACAGGCAGGAGTAACTGGTAGGGCGCTCCAGTGGAAAAGGGAGTACCTAAGCAATAGGAAGCAGAGAGTTATAGTGAGGGGTGAGACCTCAGAATGGCGTGAAGTCACCAGTGGAGTCCAACAGGGCTCTGTGCTTGGACCTATCCTGTTTCTGATATACGTAAATGATCTCCCAGAGGGTATAGACTCATTCCTCTCAATGTTTGCTGACGACGCCAAAATTATGAGAAGGATTAAGACAGAGGAGGACAGCTTGAGGCTTCAAGAAGACCTGGACAAGCTGCAGGAATGGTCGAACAAATGGATGTTAGAGTTTAACCCAAGCAAATGTAATGTAATGAAGATAGGGGTAGGAAGCAGGAGACCAGATACAATGTATCATTTGGGAGATGAAATACTTCAAGAGTCAGAGAGAGAGAAAGACCTGGGGGTTGATATCACGCCAGACCTGTCCCCTGAAGCTCATATCAAGAGGATAACATCAGCAGCATATGCCAGGTTGGCTAACATAAGAACGGCCTTTAGAAACTTGTGTAAGGAATCTTTCAGAACATTATATACCACATATGTCAGACCAATCCTGGAGTATGCGGCTCCAGCATGGAGTCCATATCTAGTCAAGCATAAGACTAAACTGGAAAAGGTTCAAAGGTTTGCCACCAGACTAGTACCCGAGTTGAGAGGTATGAGCTACGAGGAGAGACTACGGGAATTGAACCTCACTTCGTTGGAAGACAGAAGAGTTAGGGGGGACATGATCACCACATTCAAGATTCTCAAGGGAATCGACAGGGTTGATAAAGACAGGCTATTTAACACAAGGGGCACACGCACTAGGGGACACAGGTGGAAACTGAGTGCCCAAATGAGCCACAGATATTAGAAAGAACTTTTTTAGCGTCAGAGTGGTTGACAAATGGAATGAATTAGGAAGCAATGTGGTGGAGGCTGACTCCATACACAGTTTCAAGTGTAGATATGATAGAGCCCAATAGGCTCAGGAACCTGTACACCTGTTGATTGACGATTGAGAGGCGGGACCAAAGAGCCAGAGCTCTCTCCCCGCAAGCACAACTAGGTGAGTACAACTAGGTGAGTACAGCAATATTTTCCCCACTGGTTGAGTAGTATGTCTCCCCTTGTAACAGACTTCTGCATTATCGACTGCAGCTGACCCAGGTGCCCCGTGTCGCAACTGTTGTCCTCCTTGTACTCATCTCGCTGTACCGAGTCCAATGATAACCAACTTGATAAACTTTAGGTACCAAATAACGGAGTTAACTCTTGCAAGCTCAACATCAATAACATCAAGCAAAGACTTAGTGCCCTGAGAGAGCACTCTCTCACACACAGAAACTCAGAAACAGAATCACAGCTAGAGACAGATAGACAGAGAGAGAGAGAGAGGCAGAGACAAAGATAGAGGAAGAGAATGAGACAGACAGGGAATAGATAGACCAATAGGCAGATGAATGAATAGATAATCCGTAGGAGCCGTGATGAGGGTTTGAACCTATATGCTCGTGTTCTCAGGCACACGCTCACTGTGTATTGAAGGAAGAGAATCAGAGGTAGAACATTCCGAGATGACAGAGCCAGAGTGAATGGGAGAAGTGTGTGAAAACCCTGGTTCGGCTTCAGTGGAAGCCTTAAGAATCGTACATGGTGCATTAGTACTCCATGTTGCAATCATTTAGACCATGTCGTTGCCTAGTCGTCTACAGTGTAGGCCCTGGGAACACCCAGCACATTGGTTCGAACCCTCTTCACGGCTGTTATGCATTTTCTCATTGATACATCTCGATAGTGTGATTAATTTCTGTGTAATAAATAGATAGATAGATTGGTGGATGGATAGATATGAAGACAGATGAGTCGTTGGATGGAGGAATAAATGGATGGATAGACAGATGAGTAGATTGATGGACAGGTAAATGGATTGATAGAGAGATGAATAGATGGATGGATAGAAAAATAGATGAATATATAGAAAACTTGATGGATATATAGATTGAAGGATAAATGGCTGCATAGATGAATATATATATATATATATATATATATATATATATATATATATATATATATATATATATATATATATATATATATATATATATATATATATATATATATATATATTACTATATTTTGGTAGCAGTCTTTCCTGTAGACATATATTATTAAATATGACCAAAAATGTAAGATTAATAATTCTAACACGAATTTTCTCGATCTTTCGTACGTTTCTTTTCACTGTTGGTGGTAATTCAAAAATCAATTCTCCAAAATTCATTTTTATTTCTAGTCTGACGCGACACTTGAGCGCGTTTCGTAAAACTTATTACATTTTCAAAGACTTTAGTTTACACATACACAACTGAATAGAACTTATACATCTTCAATTTGTTTATATCTACATTTGAGTGAGGTGGATGGGGTGAGGTGGTATTAATAGGGTATTAAATTCCTAAACACAAGACAGAACACGAAACAATGGGTATTGAATGGAAGTGATTGTAGAAAGCCTATTGGTCCATATTTCTTGATGCTTCTATATTGGAACGGAGTCTTGAGGTGGGTAGAATATAGTTGTGCATTAATTGGCTGTTGATTGCTAGTGTTGACTTCTTGATGTGTAGTGCCTCGCAGACGTCAAGCCGCCTGCTATCGCTGTATCTATCGATGATTTCTGTGTTGTTTACTAGGATTTCTCTGGTGATGGTTTGGTTGTGGGAAGAGATTATATGTTCCTTAATGGAGCCCTGTTGCTTATGCATCGTTAAACGCCCAGAAAGAGATGTTGTTGTCTTGCCTATATACAGGGTTTTTTGGAGCTTACAGTCCCCAAGAGGGCATTTGAAGGCATAGACGACGTTGGTCTCTTTTAAAGCGTTCTGCTTTGTGTCTGGAGAGTTTCTCATGAGTAGGCTGGCCGTTTTTCTGGTTTTATAGTAAATCGTCAGTTGTATCCTCTGATTTTTGTCTGTAGGGATAACGTTTCTATTAACAATATCATTCAGGACCCTTTCCTCCGTTTTATGAGCTGTGGAAAAGAAGTTCCTGTAAAATAGTCTAATAGGGGGTATAGGTGTTGTGTTAGTTGTCTCTTCAGAGGTTGCATGGCGTTTCACTTTCCTTCTTATGATGTCTTCGACGAAACCATTGGAGAAGCCGTTGTTGACTAGGACCTGCCTTACCCTACAGAGTTCTTCGTCGACTTGCTTCCATTCTGAGCTGTGGCTGAGAGCACAGTCGACATAGGCGTTAACAACACTCCTCTTGTACCTGTCTGGGCAGTCGCTGTTGGCATTTAGGCACATTCCTATGTTTGTTTCCTTAGTGTAGACTGCAGTGTGGAAACCTCCGCTCTTTTCCATGACTGTTACATCTAGAAAGGGCAGCTTCCCATCCTTTTCCATCTCGTAAGTGAAACGCAGCACGGAACTCTGCTCAAATGCCTCCTTCAGCTCCTGCAGATGTCTGACATCAGGTACCTGTGTAAAAATGTCGTCAACATACCTGCAGTATATGGCCGGTTTCAAGTTCATGTCGACTAAGACTTTTTGCTCGATGGTACCCATGTAGAAGTTTGCAAACAGGACACCTAGGGGAGAACCCATGGCGACCCCATCTACTTGCTTATACATGTGCCCATCCGGGCTCAAGAAGGGTGCCTCTTTAGTACAAGCTTGGAGTAGTTTCCTTAGAATATTTTCTGGTATGTCAAGAGGAGTACAGGCCGGATCACGATACACTCTGTCGGCTATCATCCCGATTGTCTCGTCCACAGGTACGTTGGTAAACAGTGATTCGACGTCCAACGAGGCTCTTATCCCTGTGGCCCGTGTGCCCCGCAGTAAGTCAAAAAATTCCTTTGGAGTTGTGTCTCGAGGTCGAATATGTCGTCCAACAGAATTTCTAACTCCACTTTCCGGGCCATCTCACTCGGTCTGGACATAACGTGACAGTTTATACCCAGATTTAGGAGAGTGACTTGGTCCTCAGTGAGGTTAATTCCTGCCAGGTTCAGGAAGCCATTCATCAGGTGCAGGATGCAGGTGCGCTGTCGGCAAGTCACCAATCAGGAGCAGGCTGGCTGGGATGGGTAGTTTGCTGGTTGACGATGAGCCGGCGTGGAGAGTGTGTGGAGTAGGGGGTGTCGGAAAATCCGACAGCATTTAATAATTATACAGATAAGAGCTGTGTTGTATAAACAAGTTACCCATAGAAAACGTAACTTGTAGTGGAATTACCGTCTAAAGAAAACGGGATATCATCACCACATACTATTATAATTCACCAGCTATTCTGCTGGGAATTATTCTTAAATACATTAGTCTTTGGACTTTACCATCATAAAAACATCTTATATAAATTAACTTAATTATCAATATTAAAGTAGAGTAAATGTGACCCTTCTATCACTTTCTGAAATCTGGACAAAGTAGGCCAGGCGTCAGAGTGGGGAAGGAGGGCAGCCATTGTTGTGTCACCTCCGAGACGTGTGGAGCAAATTCGGCTCCTATCATTCTGGACAATGTCGGCCAGTAACGTCAATAGTATGGAGTGTTAAACAGCCATTGTGTTTATATTGAGACCAGAGGCTCACACGGGAGCAAATTCGGCTCCTGTTAATTTTACTTGGACGTAGTGTTATGGAACCCAAAGGTGTACCATTGTCAACACGCTGTCTACAAATACAAGTTAAGTGTCTATCCGAAACCCGTTTATCATTCATTTATGGCCATTAATGTCAGGATATAGGGTGACCCGGTTAGATCACATGGAAGCCTCAAACTAAAGGTAATTAAGCCAGGTCTTCATGTTCCATGTACTGTTTTCTCTGATATACTTGTCATATATAGGTATCTGACTTCACAGCTAGCGCACTTTTGACAGGTCAAGACGAGGATGCAAGATTATGTGCACCAGTTACTGGGTGATAGAAGCTACCTCAAAGAGGATAATTTGGTGTCTACACTCTAGTTATACCTGGTGGACTAACCTGCTGTACTATGAGATAAGGAACCTCATCAATGTATGTAGCTATTACTGTAGTTTGATTGGCTGCATATATATATTAATTTAATAACCTCCCCTAATGTGTAGAGGATCGATTTGTGAGATTAAGAGATTATTGCAGAAATACAGTCCACTTAACATTATACAAATTGCTATCGAAGTATATAAATTAACGTAAATATAAATTCATATAAATTAAATAAATATAAATCTCACAGGTCGGTTCCCACATTATTTGGTCATCTTCGAACCGGATGACGGATTATTTGATCCTTTGAACCCACATTTGGTCATCTTAGTACCGGATGAACCAGTTAACCAGTGGATTCATTAAATATACTAGTGCAGTGTTATTTAAACAAAGCCAGCAGTCAAGACGGCAGCGTAGCCTCGAGGGAGCTCAGGAGCCTCCCTCAGCCCAGTTCAGCTTCGTCAGCGGTTTAATGCACACCCACAGATATTTGGTGGCGTGTTATTTCGTGAAATGACAGCGCTAATATAGAATCCAGCCAAATTAGTGACTGTTACATTTCGCGAGAGATTATCTACGAATTTTGTGGACTTTATTTCGCGAGGTCACTAATCATATTTAATACTTCTTGATAATATTAGAAGTTTCATAGAGGCTAATTAAGAGGCTATTATCAATAATTGTCTATATTATTTCTCCAAAATAGAGAATTATTTAATATATACTGCACTAGTGTTCACAGTATAATATTTACTAATTGCCAACCCACAACAGGGTAGGATATGACTAGTTGAACTATTATTGCTCATTCTAGTCCCATTATTACCATAGTCAGTTGTACTATATTGAACAACCTAACACCATTAATGAATGGTCCAGACCCTATTTTGGGTGTAATTTTTATCAACTCGAGTTGAGTTGTATATATAATAAATTACTTATGATCATTACACCTTTGAGTGATTAATTAGTGTCTCTACCATCCTAGAGTGATATAGAAGAGCTAACCTAAAGGTACTTCCAGTGACACTGGTTTATCACTCAAATCATTAGTGTGTATGATTGTATATATATAATGTGTATTAATTTTAAGTGCTAACCTCTAGTAGAGGTAGGATTATTGCCTAGTGAGTGCAGAATTTACCCTAGGCTACCATCAGTGCTTGTTCAGTATTATGAGCAGCCCAAGTACAAGTCCCACAAGGCTTCACCAACGAGCCAGTATGGATAATGCAGGGAGAATGAAAAGAACCCTTGCAGGTCTTAAAGGCCACTTAACAAGACAGATCAAGAAATGTGAAGATTTGTCACAACAATCTCAAGTTGATTATGCTGACCTGGAAAGCTAATATCAAGCAGCTGCAGGTAAATTTGAGCAAATCAAATGCCAAATGGCTGTCCTTGTGGGGACAGACTACTACCATTAATTCATCGGTAGCCCTACTAAATATCAGGGCATAACCATGTTAAACTCTGCAGGAGGTAAATTACTCTCAGGCCCAGTATCAAGCCTGAGGAGACCTATGCCTGCAGATAAACAATACCAATAGAAATCTAAATTTGTCAGCTGATTATATTTCTCCAGTAGCATTATACTAAGGAGATTAGAGCTGACTATACCAACAGAGGTTGATGTTAGGATCATCATTTAAAGCTGAAGATGAGTTCATGAGGCCTCAGTGGCAAATCAGTGAACAGTAGCCTAAAACAGCTACAAGTCACTGCGACCAATGTCACTGAACCCACTGCAGTCTCAGAACCATACTTTACTTTAATGATGAGCTATTCAATCTTCTGAATCAATTAACTAAATTAAACCCTAATAAATCTGATGACTGATTTGATACATTTATTATTTAATCAAGATGTATTCCATGGGCTTCAGTGTTTATATATCAGTGACCAGTTACCTGAAGAAACTTCAAGTTATATCTAATGTCACTGATCTCACTGCAGTCCCTGAATCATACTTGACTGTAGTACTTGATCACATTCAGTCTTCTGGGTTAAATAATATGTAATAAGGCTTGAATATTAGCCTTTCATGAGTTGACAGGGAAATGAAATTGCATTAGACTTCTAACCCCTGCAACTCTAGTACGGGACATCCGTCCTGTACGAACAGACACACAAATGTGTGATTACTAACTACTAATATCAAATTAATGTAATAATTCGTTGGAGGAGTATCGGTGTTCGTCTGTTCTAAAGAGGACTTCGACCCGTGAGCAGCCCCCTGGGGAATTATGTCGGAAAATCCGACAGCATTTAATAATTATACAGATAAGAGCTGTGTTGTATAAACAAGTTACCCATAGAAAACGTAACTTGTAGTGGAATTACCGTCTAAAGAAAACGGGATATCATCACCACATACTATTATAATTCACCAGCTATTCTGCTGGGAATTATTCTTAAATACATTAGTCTTTGGACTTTACCATCATAAAAACATCTTATATAAATTAACTTAATTATCAATATTAAAGTAGAGTAAATGTGACCCTTCTATCACTTTCTGAAATCTGGACAAAGTAGGCCAGGCGTCAGAGTGGGGAAGGAGGGCAGCCATTGTTGTGTCACCTCCGAGACGTGTGGAGCAAATTCGGCTCCTATCATTCTGGACAATGTCGGCCAGTAACGTCAATAGTATGGAGTGTTAAACAGCCATTGTGTTTATATTGAGACCAGAGGCTCACACGGGAGCAAATTCGGCTCCTGTTAATTTTACTTGGACGTAGTGTTATGGAACCCAAAGGTGTACCATTGTCAACACGCTGTCTACAAATACAAGTTAAGTGTCTATCCGAAACCCGTTTATCATTCATTTATGGCCATTAATGTCAGGATATAGGGTGACCCGGTTAGATCACATGGAAGCCTCAAACTAAAGGTAATTAAGCCAGGTCTTCATGTTCCATGTACTGTTTTCTCTGATATACTTGTCATATATAGGTATCTGGCTTCACAGCTAGCGCACTTTTGACAGGTCAAGACGAGGATGCAAGATTATGTGCACCAGTTACTGGGTGATAGAAGCTACCTCAAAGAGGATAATTTGGTGTCTACACTCTAGTTATACCTGGTGGACTAACCTGCTGTACTATGAGATAAGGAACCTCATCAATGTATGTAGCTATTACTGTAGTTTGATTGGCTGCATATATATATTAATTTAATAACCTCCCCTAATGTGTAGAGGATCGATTTGTGAGATTAAGAGATTATTGCAGAAATACAGTCCACTTAACATTATACAAATTGCTATCGAAGTATATAAATTAACGTAAATATAAATTCATATAAATTAAATAAATATAAATCTCACAGGTCGGTCCCCACAGGGGGATTCTTGGGTACGTTTTGCTTCCTGGTCAAAACGTTTTGTGCTACCAGTGACGTATCTTGAATGTAGCATCTTATACTTGTTAACTTTAAGTAGGGAAGAGCAGGCTCAATCTCTCTTGAAAGAGATTATCGTCACAACTCTCCCCCGAAGCCTGCTATTCCGGGTGAAGTTACGTCTTCAGGAGGTAGAGTGGTAGGTGGAGCAGCCTCTACCTCATAGACTCTGGAGAGGGCGTCTGCTATGATGTTGTCAGACCCCTTGATGTAGAGATCTCCAGGTTGAAATTCTGCAGATATTAAGCCCATCGTAGAAGCCGTCGATTGTTGAATTAGGCTCACTGCAGGAAGCGTAGGGGATTGTGGTCCGTGTAGATGGTGGTAGACCGAGCACTTTGCAGGTATGGTTCGAAGTGCTGCAAGTTCAGGACGATGAGTAGCTCCCTTTCGATCGTGCTGTAGTTCCTTGTAGCTGTAGTAGCTAACAGGTAGAATCTCCTCGCCTCGTTGTTGCATCAGGTCACCCCCGATGCCGGTACCACTGGCGTCCACATGGAGGAGTAAAGGCTTTGTGACATCTGGCGAGGCGAGAATAGGATTAGAACATGGCAAAGGAGCACTATTATAGTGCTGTAAATTGAGATGAAGATCAGGTAGGATTTCCGATTTGGATAGCACCGACTCAGTGTTAGTGCTTTCAGAAGAAGCAGGGAAGGTTTCACTGTGGAGGTATGGACCTTTAAATGTAGAGACTGATGCCAACACAGTTGGGGGAATACCTTGATACTGCTTCAGGAGGTTGACGTGGCACAGTTGGGTCTTCCACCGCCTATCTGGAGTCTCAAGAACGTAGTTGTTGTTGTTCCTGCACTCCTTAATGCGGTAGGGTCCTGAAAACTTGTTTTCCAATGGAGAACCTGGGATAGGAAAATATGCCAACACGAAGTCTCCTGGTTTAAATTTCCTTAATTTGCTCCTTTGGTCAAAATGAGTCTTCATCCTCTCCTGTGCTTTCAATAGATTGTCATTAGCAAATTTACGTACTCTCTCTAGAATGTGTTTTAAGTTTTGAAGAAACTGGGGCACATTCTGAGGGTCACTGAAGGTGGCATTACGTAGAGAGTCCTTGAAAGCTTTGAGAGGAGTACGGCACTTACGTCCGTAGAGCATCTCATAAGGAGACACTCCTAGAGACTCATTGGGGAGACTTCTGAAAATGCACATAATGAGATCAAGTTGTTTATCCCAGTCCTTCAAGGTGTCATTGCAGAACTTTTTTAGGAGTGCTTTAATAGTCTGATGACTACGTTCAAGAGAACCCTGTGAAGCAGGATGATAGGGGCTGGACAATACCTGTGTGATGTTGAACTCCTCCAGTGTCTTCTTGAAGAGATCACTGGTGAAGTTGGTGCCACATCGCTTTGAACCTCTCTTGGAAATCCATACTGGGTGAAGATCTTCAATAGGTGTTTCACCACAGTAGCAGCCGTAATGTTCTTTACTGAACCTGCTATGGGGAATCTGGTGGTAGGACACATGATAGTTAGTATATATGCGTTGCCAGAACTGGTCCGGGGTAAAGGACCAACACAGTCTATGATGAGTCTGTGGAAAGGTTCTGCAGGCACCTGGATGGGTTTTAGTGGAGCCTGGGGAATAGAGATGTTAGGTTTACCTGCCATCTGACATGTATGAAACTGTTGTACGTACTTTTTAACGTCTTTTACCATACCTGGCCAGTAGTAGTCTTGTCTGATTCCGTGGTAGGTTTTGTTAAAACCATAGTGAGAAAGAGCTCCGTGGGCCAGGTGTAGAATATCGGGCCGTATGCTGGTGGGAATCACTAGTTGTCCGACATTGGCCCAATCGTCATCCTCCTTCAGCTTGCTGGGTCTGTATCTGCGGTAGAGCAACTCATTCTCTAGGAAGAACCCAGGGATACTGTCAGGTTGAGTCTCAGCCTGGAAGAACAATGGTGTTAATGATTGATCCTCCCTTTGTAACTTACGGAACTCCAACTTGGTAAGATTTGGAGGTAGATTCTGAGGGTCTTGAAGGACAGCGGTAGCAGTAGAGTCAGCTGGTTGCGGTCGTGCAGCTTGTGCACGGGTGGTCACCAAAACCAGAGGAAAAACTTTATCACTTTCTTGAACCTCTGCTGGAACATATTCAAAGATAGGATTATCCATTACAGAAGTACACACCTGGGGTTTGTCCGTGATGATCAGGTTGGACAGTTGCAGATCTTCTGCCAAGTCGTTGCCCAGGAGAAGTTGCACTCCAGGCATGGGAAAAGGCTTTTCCCTGATGGCGACTTGGACTTCACCGGTCACGAAGGAACTATCCAGGTGGACTCTGGCGAGTGGATATGGAGTGGTAGCAGTGAGGTCAGTGATAAGGACGGTTTCCCCGGTGTAGGTGACGTTAGGCACAGCCGATTTCATCATAATGGACTGAAGAGCCGCTGTGTCCCTCAAGATCTTCAATTTGAAACGTCCCTCCGGATTTGAACCGTTGGCAGAGACAGTTCCAGTATACAGGTGTTTACTGAAAAGAGAAAGATCATTAACATGAACACCAACATTCATCACAGGCTTACCGGACTTAGGAGGAGTTGGTTTGGGTTTTTGTGATTCGGTGGTTCCTTTGTATTGAGCCTTCACACATCTATCTATGGTATGTCCATAGAGTTTGCAATACTTTCAATACAACTGTGAGCTCACTTCCTCTGCATTCACTTTATCGTAACTGTACCAAGACTTCTTACTGGGAGGTGGTGATGGTGTCAGCCGGTGGATGAGGCTGTAGGTGTCAGCCGGTGGATGAGACTGTAGGTGTCAGCCGACTTCGCACATTTGATGTAGTCAGTTTCTTCTTTATCTGCTAGATATAAACGGACGGAAGGGGGAACACGTCTCAAGAATTCCTCAACTAGCATGAGGTTGACGAGTTCTGCAAATGTAGAGACATGTGCTGCTTCCAGCCATTTCATAAAATATCTTTTCTTGGTATTGGCAAATTCTAGAAAGGTGGTGGTACTTGCCTTAAGATGATCACGGAATTTTCGTCTGTAGCTTTCGGTGGAGAGAAGGTAGGCTTCCAACACTGCTTGCTTCAGGGTCTGGTAGTCATTCTCAGACGCTAAGGTACTGAGAGTAACTGCAGCTCTACCTGCAAGATGCACTCTGAGAAGGGTAGACCATTGGTCAGCAGGCCAGCTAAGTTGATTAGCTAGTTTCTCAAAGGTGGTAAAAAAGACATCAATCTCTGTCTCAACGAATGGTGGCATTAACTTACTTGCATGGGATATATTGAAACTTACTGGAAGACTGGCGGTAGCTTGTTGGCGTTGAGTGTGGTGTGTAGTTTCCAACGTGAGTTCTCGCTGACGACATTCTATAACCATATCCGCTTGCTGTTTTTCATGCTCGCGTTGTATCTCCAGGTGGCGTTGTTTTGCTTCAAGCTGTACTCGCTCACGCTCACGGAGTATTGTAGTCTCACATTCCTTGAGGGCCAACTCTCGTTCTTTTAGGTCCGCCTCTCGTTCCTGTTCTTCTCTCTTGATTGCAGCCTCTCTTTCCTTCATTTGGAGAGCTGCTTGCTGTTGCTCCCTCTCAAGTTTTGCAAGTTCTATTTTGAGTTTCATAGTGGCCAAATCATGTTTATCTGCAATTGAATAAGTTTCGTGAGTTTCAGAGTCAATTGTCCCTTCATCTAAGAGGTGATCCATAATTAAATTATGAAATTCATTTTTATTGGCTCCATGGGGAACATCTAGTTGATACTCGTGTGCAAGAGTTTGTAATTCAGTCTTCTTGGCACGACATATGGTCCCTATTTCACCTGCTGGATCGTTACGGAAAGCTTGGAGACGAAACATGGTGAAAGATAGCAAATAAATGTACAACGAATATAGTTGTGATATGGTAAATGTCAGAAACAGGATAATGTGGCAACTGGTAACTATCCTGTGGAATTTTAATCTTTAACAATTAACGTTAATTATAGGATGGTAAATGATTAGTCAATCAAAATCGCAGGAAATCTTATACCCGGTACTCAATGTAAGAGAATAAGGGCAAGAAAATCCTACTAAATAAGTGAAACTGAGTTTCTAAAACAAATGAAACATTTAATTGCTCCAAAAGTGAATTAGGTAGTCCAAGAATGTAGGCATACCTTCCCAAGTCTCTATAGGACATAAGCAAGGGTTTCCCACTAAATGAATATGATACTTACAGAATTAGGGAACTTTGTGCTCTGTAAAAAGAAAGCTAATTCCCTACCTAAGTAAATATCATCATCTCTGACCGACGTGTAGGGGTGCGAGTGTCAACTGGTGACGAGAACTGCTGCTGAGGTCCCAACTCAGCAACGTAGTCCGTGCTAGAGGAACTATGGCCCTCTGTATCCTCCTTCTGTCGGATTGCAGAAGATAGGGTGCTTTGACCCGAAGACAAACCAAAGTACCAGGGTACCACAATGATGATCTGCCAATAATGTGAGAAATATCCTAGGGACAAAAGGTGGTAAACACGAGTAATAACACTGAGGGAGAGATGACCAATTAAGAGAATGACTGTGGCCTACAGTCACCACCTAATCCAAAGTAATCTCACACTCACCATATGCTACTCTCGGAATGCACAATACACACAACACCATATAAATATAAAAATTAATGATAATATTGAAAAGCAACTTTAGCAAAGCGAAGTACACTTACCACAAATTGATGTTCTGGTACTAGTACCTGAGTGAAGCATCCTGGACAGGCCCCCATTAAATGTGACGGTAAAGTGTTGGAGTATAGATGTTCGGCAGTCCTCCAATGGCAGGTGTCAATGTCTGGTCACACTTACAAAAAAAAGATAGACTGCTTGCCTTTTGTCTGTGGTAAGTTAGAGGGAGGAACACATAAAACAAAGTATGAACAATGAAACTTTAATACATTTACTTTAAACATAAATGAAAATAAAGACAAATCTCGGGTAAATGACTGGTGCAATAAAATTACAAAGATAAATGCAAAAACACAATAGATTAAATATTATAATGGAGAAATGGTGCTGAGAATATTGGCTTTAGCTGAGACCTCCCTTAGTATACGAAAGCCAGAGAGCTTAGTATGCCAGAGAGAGATGTCAACTCTAAGAGCACAAAGAATATTCTGAAGTTGATGGCTGGTCAGGCTCAGACGTCGACTCATGTAGATGGTGCTGAGGTGCAGGGTGCAGGTACGCAGTCGGCGAGTCACCAATCAGGAGTAGGCTGGCTGGGATGGGTAGTTTGCTGGTTGACAACGAGCAGGCGTGGAGGATGTGTGGTGTAGGGGGGTTCTTGGGTACGTTTTGCCTCATGGTCAGAACGTTTTGTGCTACCGGTGACGTATCTTGAATGTAGCATCTTATACTTATTAACTTGA
>NW_027189137.1:2001076-2036076 GCF_040958095.1 Procambarus clarkii | reverse complement strand
GTTCGAGTCACTTCTGGGGTGTGAGTTTTCAGTTATATATATATATATATATATATATATATATATATATATATATATATATATATATATATATATATACATATATATATATATATATATATATATATATATATATATATATATATATATATATATATGTAAATATATATATATATATATATATATATATATATATATATATATATATATATATATATATATATGTAAATATATATATATATATATGTAAATATATATATATATATATATATATATATATATATATATATATATATATATATATATATATATATATATATATATATATATATATATATATATATATATATATATATATATATATATATATATATATATATATATATAGTGTGACAGTAAAGTGTTGGAGTGTTGATGTTTGACTGTCCTCCAATGGCAGGTGGCAATGCCTTGTCACATTTACAGAAAAAAAAGAGACTGCTTGCCTGTTTGTCTGTGGTAAGGTAATGGGAAGACACACATAACACAAAATATAAACAATGAAATTTTAATTTCTTTAGAAAACAAGATATGAACAAAGACAATCCCTTGGCTTACGTAAAATTCAAAACAAGTCAACAAACAAAGCATGAATAAATTAATGAATGTGAAATTTACTCTAAAATAAAATGAAGTGCAAGACAATAGTAATATAATCAGGTGCTGAGAATAATGCCTAAAGCTGCCACCTCCCTTAGTACACGTCAACCAGGGCTTAGTCTACCAGAGAGAGATGTCAACTTCTAAGAGCACAGAGATATTCTGAGGAGTACGGCGTGAGCTGGCCCAGACGTCGACTCAGGTAGGGGGCGTGAGTGCAGGTGCAGGTGTTGTCGGCGATACACCAGTCAATCAGGAGCAGGCAGGCGAAGAATGGGTAGTTTGCTCGTTGACGACGGGCGGAGTCGGTGTGTCGGGTGGTGCAAGGTACGCTTTGCTTCCTGAGCAAAACGTTTGGCGATACTGGTGGACGTATCTTCAATATAGCATCTTGTACTTGTAGAATGACGTGAATGATATAGGGAAGAGCAGGCTCAATCTCTCTTGAAAGAGATTATCGTCACAACTCTCCCCTGAAGCCTGCGGTTCCGGAAGAAGTTACGTCTTCATGTGGTAGAGTGTTAGGTGGAGATGCCTCTACTTCATAGACTCTGGAGAGGGCGTCGGCTATGATGTTGTCAGAACCTTTGTTGTAGAGATCTCCAGGTTGAATTTCTGCAGTTATCATGCCCATCGTAGAAGGCGTTGAGTGTGGAATTGGGCTTGCTGCAGGAAGTGTAGGGTGTTGTGGTCCGTGTTGATGATGGTAGACCGAGTACTTTTCAGGTATTGTTTGAAGTGCTGCAAGTTCAGGACGATGAGTAGCTCCCTGTCGATTGTGCTGTAGTTCCCTGTAGCTGTAGTCGCTAACAGGTATATTCTCCTCGCCTCGTTGCTGTATTAGGTCACCCCCGATGCCGGTACCACTGGCGTCGACATGGAGGATGAAAGGCTTGGTGATATCTGACGAGGTGAGAATAGGATTAGAATATGGCGAAGGAGCACTATTATGGTCCTGAAAATAGTTATGAAGATCAGTTAGGATTTCCGAATTGGAAAGCGCTGACTCAGTGTCAGTGCTTTCGGGAGGAGAAGCAGGGAAGGTCTCACTGTGGATGTATGGACTTTTAAAGGAAGAATATGTTATCAATACAGTGGGAGGAGTACCGTTATATAGCTTCAGGAGGTTGACGTGGCACAACTGGGTCTTCCGCCGCCTATCTGGAGTCTCTAGAACGTAGTTGTGGTTGTTTCTGCACTCCTTGATGCGGTAGGGTCCTGAAAACCTGTTTTGCAAAGGAGAACCTGGGATAGGGAAATAGGCCAGCACGAAGTCTCCCGGTTTAAATTTCCTTACTTTGCTGTTCTGGTCGTAATGAGTCTTCATCCTCTCCTGTGCTTTCAATAGATTATCCTTAGCAAAGTTATGCACCCTCTCTAGAATGTGTTGTAGGTTTTGGAGAAACTGGGGCACATTCTGATGCTCACTGAAGGTGGCATCACGTAGAGAGTCTTTAAAAGCTTTGAGAGGAGTACGGCACTTACGTCCGTAGAGCATCTCATAAGGAGATACTCCTAGAGACTCATTGGGAAAACTTCTAAATATACACATGATTAAATCTATTTGCTTATCCCAATCTTTAGAGGTTTCATTACAAAACTTCTTCAGGAGTGCTTTAATAGTCTGATGACTACGCTCAAGAGAACCCTGTGAAGCAGAATGATAGGGGCTGGACAATACCTGTTTGATGTTGAACTCTTCCAGTGTCCTCTTGAAGAGATCACTGGTGAGGTTGGTGCCACAGTCGCTCTGAACCTCCCTTGGAAATCCATACTGGGTGAAGATCTTCAATAAGTGTTTCACCACCGTAGCAGCCGTAATGTTCTTTACTGGAACTGCTAGGGGGAATCTGGTGGTAGGACACAGGATGGTTAGTATATAGGCGTTGCCAGAACTGGTCCAAGGTAAAGGACCAACACAGTCTATAATATGTCTGTGGAAAGGTTCCGCAGGCACCTGGATGGGTGTCAGTGGTGCTCTGGGGATAGAGATGTTCGGTTTACCTGCCATCTGACATGTATGACACTGTTTGACGCTATTTACCATACCTGGCCAGTAGTAGTCTTGACGGATTCCGTGGTAGGTTTTGTTAAATCCGTAGTGCGAGAGTGCTCCATGGGCCAGGTGTAGGACAGTGGGCCGCAGGCTGGCAGGAATCACTAGTTGTTCGACGTTGGCCCAATCGTCCTCCTCCTTCAGTTTACTGGGTCTGTATCTGCGGTAGAGCAACTCGTTCTCTAGGAAGAACCCAGGAATACTGTCAGGTTGTGTCTCAGCCTGGAAGAATAATGGTGTCAAGGTAAGATCTTCCCTCTGTAACTTACGGAACTCCAACGTGGTCAGATTCGGGGGTAGTTTCTGATGGTCTTGAGGGACAGCGGGAGCAGTAGAGTCAGCTGGCTGTGGTCGTGCAGCTTGTGCACGGGTGGTCACTAAAACCGGAGGAGAAACTTCATCACTCTCTTGAACCTTTGCTGGAACATACTCAAAGATGGGATTATCCATTACAGAGGTACACACCTGGGGTTTGTCCATGACGATCAGGTTGGTCAGTTGCAGGTCTTCTGCCAAGTCGTTGCCCAGGGGAAGTTGCACTCCAGGCATGGGAAAAGGCTTTTCCCTGAAGGCGACTTGGACTTCACCGGTCACGAAGGGACAATCCAGGTGGACTCTGGCGAGTGGATAAGGAGTGGTAGCAGTGAGGTCAGTGAAGAAGACGGTTTCCTCGGGGTAGGCGATATTGGGCACAGCTGATTTCAAAAGGATTGATTGAAGAGCCGCTGTGTCCCTCAAGATCTTCAGTTTGAAACGTCCCTCCGG
Organism: Procambarus clarkii; assembly: GCF_040958095.1. Classification (NCBI taxonomy): domain Eukaryota; kingdom Metazoa; phylum Arthropoda; class Malacostraca; order Decapoda; family Cambaridae; genus Procambarus; species Procambarus clarkii. Next base: position 2,032,616 of record NW_027189137.1, on the reverse strand, counting down.
ATCTGAACCGTTGGAAGAGACAGTTCCAAGATGCAGGTGTTTACTGAAGAGAGAAAGATCATTAACATGAACACCAACATTCATCACAGGCTTACCGGACTTAGGAGGAGTCTGTTTGGGTTTAGTGGATTCAGTATTACCTTTGTATTGAGACTTACCACATTTATCTATGGAATGTCCATAGAGTCTACAATACTTACAGTACAATTGCGAGCCAGCTTGATCGGTCCTCACTTTCTCGTAACTGTACCAAGACTTCTTACTGGAAGGTGAAGAGAGAAAGATCATTAACATGAACACCAACATTCATCACAGGCTTACCTGACTTAGGAGGAGTCTGTTTGGGTTTAGTGGATTCAGTATTACCTTTGTATTGAGACTTACCACATTTATCTATGGAATGTCCATAGAGTCTACCGTCGGATTGCAGAAGATTAGGTGCACTTGACCCAGGGCAGACCACAGTACCAGGGTACCAATATGATGATCTGCCGAACATATGAGAAATATCCTAGGGACAAAAGATGGTAAACACGAGTAATAACACGGAGGGAGAGATGACCAATTAAGAGAATGACTGAGGCCTACAGTCACCACGTAATCCAAAGTTGTCTCACCTTCACCATATGCTACTCTCGGAATGCACAATACACACAGCACCATATAAAAATAAAATTGAATATGAAAAATAGTAAAAGCTACGTTACCAAAGCCAAATATGCTTACCATAAATTACTACTTGGCACCAGTACCTGAGTGAAGCTCCTAGGGCAGGCCCCCACTTAATGTGACTTTAAAGAGTTGGTGTTCGGCTGTTTCAAAAGCTAGGGGCAGGGCCTCGTCACATTAAAGAAAAAAAAGAGAAAAAGCTGGAACTTTCGTCTGTGGTAAGGTATTGGGAAGACACACAAAACACAAGTAAATTTAACAATGAAATTTTAATTACGTTAGAAAAACAAGACATGAATAAAATTAAGCATAAAATATACAAGGCAAGTCAACAAACAAAATAATATTAATAATCACTGGCAAATGAAAAATTACGTTAAGACAAGTGAGTTACAGCAAAATAAATAATAATAATGCTGGAATATTGGCTTCGAGCTGCCACCTCCCTTAGTACACGAAAGCCAAGGCTTAGTCTACCAACGAGAGATGTCAACTGCAAGGAGCACTGGGATATTCTGACTATTCTGGGCCACTGCAGCCCAGACATCAACTTGTGGCGGAGGGCGGAGGGCAGGTGCAACGGGACACCAGCCAATCAGCGACAGGCAGGCAATGGACAAGCAGTTTGCCGGTTTATGGTGGCGGTGGCTAGCAGGTGTGCCGGTGTGCTGGATACGTTTTGCTCTCTGGGCAAAACGTTTTGGAGGTACTTGCTGGCCGTATCTTCTATATTATCTGTTGTTGTTACGTACTTTGAAGGGAAGAGCAGGCTCAATCTCTCTTGAAAGAGATTATCGTCACAACTCTCCCCCGGAGCCTGCGGTTCTGGAAGAAGTACGTCGTCCTGTGGTGGAGAAATAGGTGGAGTTGCTTCTACTTCATAAACTCTGGAGAGGGCGTCAGCTATGATGTTGTCAGAACCCTTGATATAGCGGATCTCCAGTTTGAAATCTTGTAGATATAAAGCCCATCGTAGAAGACGCTGGTTAGTGAATTGGGCTTGATGTAAGAAGCAGAGAGGGTTGTGGTCTGAGAAGATAGTGGTAGACCTGGCACCTTGTAGGTATGGAGCAAAGTGCTGGAGATTCAGGACGATGGAGAGTAGCTCCTTTTCAATAGTGCTGTAGTTCCTCTGGTGGGGTTTCAATTTGTAGCTGTAGTAGCCGACAGGTAGAACCTCCTCGCCTCGTTGCTGCATCAGGACACCACCAATGCCGGTACCACTGGCGTCGACATGAAGGACGAAAGGCTTGGTGATATCTGGCGAGGCGAGAATGGGATTAGAACAGAGGAGGAATTTGAGTTGTTCGAAAGCAACGGTTTGCTGCATGGTCCACTTATACCGTTGCTTGGGACTGGTTAATATGATTAAAGGCGTGGCGACTGTACTGAAATTTCTCACAAACCTACGGTAGTAGGAGGCAAGACCAAGGAAGCGCAGGAGCTGCTTCCTGTTGGTAGGCTGTGGATAATGTTGGATGGCTTGAGTGTGTGAGTCTAACGGAGCTAGGCTGCCACTCCCAATTACATGACCCAGATAATGCACTTTACCTTTCGCGAAGGTGGACTTGCCCAGGTTGATGGTGAGGCCGGCTGTCAGGAGCTTGGTGAACAGTCGTTGCAGCTGGAGCAGATGTTCACTCCAGGTGTTGGATGCTACGACGATATCATCCAAATAGGCGTACGTGTTATCCAAGCCCTGGATGATACGGTTGACAGCTCTCTGAAAGGTGGCCGGGGCATTACATAGTCTGAAAGGAAGGCGTTCATATCTGAAAAGTCCAAAAGGAGTGATAAAGGCAGATATTTCTTTGGCTCGCTCCGTTAAACACACTTGGTAATACCCCTTAAGCAAGTCCACTTGGGACAAGTACTGGGCATTACCAATGGCGTCAAGGATGTCATCTATCCTTGGCAAGGGGTATGCATCCTTGACAGTCACATTATTTAACTTACGATAGTCAGTGCACAGTCTCACCTTACCTTGGGGTTTCGGCACCAAGATACAGGGTGAGGCCCAGGGGGACTCACAAAGTGTAGCCAGTCCATGATCCAAGAGGTACTGCACCTCAGCACGCATGACTTCCTTCTTGCTAGGGCTGATTCGGTAGAAGGGTTGACGATTCGGCCGGGAATCGGGGAGCAGTTGGATGTCGTGCTGGGTAACATTGCACTCTTGGGGGTCATCTCGGAACAACTCCTGATGTTCTCTGAAGATCTTGACGAGAGGTGCACTATGATTGTCCTGAAAATAGTTCGGAAGATCAGTAAGGATTTCCGAATTAGAAAGCGCTGACTCCTTGTCAGTGCTTTCGGGAGGAGAAGCAGGGAAGGTCTCACTGTGGATGTATGGTTCTGTAAAGGCAGAGTAGTTAAGCATGACAGTGGGAGGAGTACCGTTATATAGCTTCAGGAGGTTGACGTGGCACAGCTGGGTCTTCCGCCGCCTATCTGGAGTCTCTAGAACGTAGTTATGGTTGTTTCTGCACTCCTTGATGCGGTAGGGTCCTGAAAACCTGTTTTGTAAAGGAGAACCTGGGATAGGGAAGTAAGCAAGTACGAAGTCTCCCGGCTTAAATTTTCTTACTTTGCTGGTCTGGTCGTAATGAGTCTTCATCCTCTCCTGTGCTTTCAATAGATTATCTTGGGTAAAACTGTGGACTCTCTCTAGAATGTGTTGTAGGTTTTGAAGAAACTGGGGCACATTCTGATGCTCACTGAAGGTGGCATCACGTAGAGAGTCTTTGAAAGCCTTGAGGGGAGTACGGCACTTACGTCCGTACAGCATCTCATAAGGAGATACTCCTAGGGACTCATTGGGAAGACTTCTATGTATGCACATTATCAAATCAATTTGCTTATCCCAATCCTTAGAGGTTTCATTACAAAACTTTTTCAGGAGTGCTTTAATAGTCTGATGACTACGCTCAAGAGAACCCTGTGAAGCAGGATGATAGGGGCTGGACAATACCTGTTTGATGTTGAACTCCTCCAGTGCCCTTTTGAAGAGATCACTGGTGAAGTTGGTGCCACAGTCGCTCTGAACCTCCCTGGGAAATCCATACTGGGTGAAGATCTTCAATAAGTGCTTCACAACCGTGGCAGCCGTAATGTTCTTTACTGGAACTGCTATGGGGAATCTGGTGGTAGGACACAGGATGGTTAAGATATAGGCGTTACCTGAACTGGTCCGAGGTAAAGGACCAACACAGTCTATAATATGTCTGTGGAAAGGTTCCGCAGGCACCTGTATGGGAATCAGTGGCGCTCTGGGAATAAATATGTTCGGTTTACCTGCCATCTGACATGTATGACACTGTTTGACGTACTGTTTGACGCTATTTACCATACCTGGCCAGTAGTAGTCTTGACGGATTCCATGGTAGGTCTTGTTGAATCCGTAGTGGGAGAGTGCTCCGTGGGCCAGGTGTAGAATAGTGGGCCGCAGGCTGGCAGGAATCACAAGTTGTTCAACGTTGGCCCAATCGTCCTCCTCCTTCAGTTTACTGGGTCTATATCTGCGGTAGAGCAATTCGTTCTCTAGGAAGAACCCAGGAATACTGTCAGGTTGAGTCTCAGCCTGGAAAAATAATGGTGTTAAGGTAAGATCTTCCTTCTGTAACTTACGGAACTCCAACTTGGTCAGATTCGGGGGTAGTTTCTGAGGGTCCTGAGGGACAGCGGTAGCAGTAGAGTCAGCTGGCTGTGGTCGTGCGGCTTGTGCACGAGTGGTCACTAAAACCGGAGGAGAAACTTCATCACTCTCTTGAACCTCTGCTGGAACATACTCAAATATAGGATTATCCGTCACAGAGGTACACACCTGGGGTTTGTCCATGACGATTAGGTTGGTCGGTTGCAGGTCTTCTGCCAAGTCGTTGCCCAGGAGAAGTTGCACTCCAGGCATGGGAAAAGGCTTTTCCCTGACGGCGACTTGGACTTCTCCGTTCACGAAGGGACAATCCAGGTGGACTCTGGCGAGAGGATAAGGAGTGGTAGCAGTGAGGTCAGTGATGAAGACAGTTTCTCCGGTGTAGGCGATGTTGGGCACAGCCGACTTCAAAATAATCGATTGAAGAGCCGCTGTGTCCCTCAAGATCTTCAATTTGAAACGTCCCTCCGGATTTGAACCGTTGGCAGAGACAGTTCCAGTATACAGGTGTTTACTGAAAAGAGAAAGATCATTAACATGAACACCAACATTCATCACAGGCTTACCGGACTTAGGAGGAGTTGGTTTGGGTTTTTGTGATTCAGTGGTTCCTTTGTATTGAGACTTACCACATTTATCTATGGTATGTCCATAGAGTCTACAATACTTACAGTATAATTGCGAGCCAGCTTAATCGGTACTCACTTTCTCGTAACTGTACCACGACTTCTTACAGGAGGATGGTTCTGGTGTCAGCCGGTGGATGAGGCTGTAAGTGTCAGCCGACTTAGCACACTTCAGGTAGTCGGTTTCTTCTTTATCTGCTAAATATAGGCGGACAGGAGGCGGCACACGCCTCAAGAATTCTTCAACTAGCATAAGGTTGACGAGTTCTGCAAAGGTAGAGACATGTGCTGCTTCCAGCCATTTAATAAAATATCTCCTTTTGGTGTTAGCAAACTCGAGAAAAGTAGTGGTACTTGCCTTCAGGTGGTCACGGAATTTCCTTCGATAACTTTCGGTGGAGAGAAGGTAGGCGTCCAACACTGCTTGTTTCAGAGTCTGGTAGTCATTCTCAGACGCCAAAGTACTGAGTGTGACTGCAGCTCTACCTGTAAGATGTACTCTGAGAAGGGTGGCCCATTGCTCGGCAGGCCAACTAAGTTGATTAGCAAGGGTTTCAAAGGTGGTGAAAAACACGTCAACTTCTGTTTCTACGAATGATGGCATTAACTTATTTGCATGTGATATATTAAAACTGACGGGAAGATTGGCGGTAGCTTGCTGGCGTTGAGCGAGGTGTGAAGTTTCCAACGCGAATTCTTGTTTACGACATTCCATAGTCAGGGATGCTTGTTGTTTGTCATATTCGTGATGCATCTCCAATTGGCGTTGTTTTGTTTCAAGGTGTACTCGTTCTCGCTCAAGGAGTATTGCAACCTCACGTTCTTGTTCTTCTTTCCTCAAGGCAGCTTCACGTTCCTTGAGGGCGATTTCACGTTCTTGTTCTTCCCTGCGTATGGCAGCTGCTTCTCTTTGCTGCTCGAGGGCTTCCCTTTGCTGCTCGCGTTCAATCTTGGCCAGCTCTAGTTTGAGTTTCATCGTTGCCAAATCAGTTTTATCTGCAATAAAGTAAGCTTCGTGAGTTTCAGAGTCTATCTTACCTTGCTCTAAGAAATGATCCAGTAACAGGTTGTGTATTTCATTTTTGTTGGCTTGGTAGGGAACTTCTAGTTGATACTCATGTGCAAGAGTGTGTAATTCAGTCCTCTTGGCACGACTTAAAGTCCCTATTTCACCTGCTGGATCTGCACGGAAAGCTTGGAGACGAAACATGGTGAAATTAGCAAAAAATGCACAACGAATATACCGTTGTGATATAGTGAATGTCAGAAACAGGACAACGTGGCAACTGGTACCTATCCTGTGGAATCTTTAACAATTAAAGTTAATTACAAGATGTTAAATGATTAATTAAATTAAGGTCGCAGGAAATCTTGTACCCGGTACTCATGTAAGAGGATAAGGGCAAGAAAATCCTACTAAACAAGCGAAACTGAGTTTCTAAAACAAATGAAACAGTTAATTGCCTCAAAAGTAAAATTGGTAGTCCAAGAATGTAGGCATACCTTGCCGAGTCTCTATAGGACATAAGGAAGTTTTTCCCACTGAAATTAATATGATACTTACAGAATTAGCAAACTTTTGTGCTCTGAAAAAGAAAGCTAATTCCCTACCAATGTATGTATCATCATCTCTGACCGACGTGTAGGGGTGCAAGGTGTCAACTGGTGACGAGAACTGCTGCTGAGGTCCCAATTCAGCAACTAAAGTTCGAGCTAGAGGAACTATGGCCCTCTTTATCCTCCTACTGTCAGATTGCAGAAGATTAGGTGCACTTAACCCGGGGGCAGACCACAGTACCAGGGTACCAATATGATGATCTGTCGAAAATATGAGAAATATCCTAGGGACAAAAGATGGTAAACACGAGTAATAACACGGAGGGAGAGATGACCAATTAAGAGAATGACTGAGGCCTACAGTCACCACGTAATCCAAAGTTGTCTCACCTTCACCATATGCTACTCTCGGAATGCACAATACACACAGCACCATATAAAAATAAAATTGAATATGAAAAATAGTAAAAGCTACGTTACCAAAGCCAAATACGCTTACCATAAATTACTACTTGGCACCAGTACCTGAGTGAAGCTCCTAGGGCAGGCCCCCACTTAATGTGACTTTAAAGAGTTGGTGTTCGGCTGTTTCAAAAGCTAGGGGCAGGGCCTCGTCACATTAAAGAAAAAAAAGAGAAAAAGCTGGAACTTTCGTCTGTGGTAAGGTAATGGGAAGACACACAAAACACAAGTAAATTTACCAATGAAATTTTAATTACGTTAGAAAAACAAGACATAAATAAAATTAAGCATAAAATATACAAAGCAAGTCAACAAACTAAATAATATTAATAATCACTGGCAAATGAAAGTTACGTTAAGACAAGTGAGTTATAGCTAAATAAATAATAATAATGCTGGAATATTGGCTTCAAGCTGCCACCTCCCTTAGTACACGAAAGCCAAGGCTTAGTCTACCAACGAGAGATGTCAACTGCAAAGAGCACTGGGATATTCTGACTATTCTGGGCCACTACAGCCCAGACATCAACTTGTGGTGGAGGGCGGAGGGCAGGTGCGACGGGACACCAGCAAATCAGCGACAGGCAGGCAATGGACAAGCAGTTTGCCGGTTTACGGTGGCGGTGGCTAGCAGGTGTGCCGGTGTGCTGGATACGTTTTGCTCTCTGGGCAAAACGTTTTGGAGATACTTGCTGGCCGTATCTTCTATATTATCTGTTGTTGTTACGTACTTTGCAGGGAAGAGCAGGCTCAATCTCTCTTGAAAGAGATTATCGTCACAATATATATATATATATATATATATATATATATATATATATATATATATATATATATATATATATATATATATATATATATATATATATATATATATATATATATATTCTTAATATTTCTTACGTTCTTCACTGTCGAGGGTAATGTCGATAAAGTATCTCTCCAAAATTCATTCTTTTTATTCATGGTCTGACACCAGAACTCATTTCGGAATTCCTTATTACATTTTCAAAGACTTAATTTTCAAACATGTTGTTGTTGTTTAAGATTTAGCTTCTTGGAACAAAAAGTTTCAAGTAGCACGGGCTATGGTGAGCCCGTAGTGGACTTACCTGGCACAGGAGGCGCGGCTGAAACTGTGGACTTATTACTTGATTGAACGATGAAGATTAAGCCACCCAAAAGGTGGCACGGGCATGAATAGCCCGTAAGTGGTGGCCCTCTTAAACCATTACCAGTATCAAGAGCTGATACTGGAGATCTGTGGAGGTGCGAATGTACCCTGCATGACGGGAGATGTCTCCCTTGTGAATGTGTTAAGATGAAGATGAAGCCACCCAAAAGGTGGCACGGGCTTGAATAGCTCGTAAGTGGTGGCCCTTTTGAGCCATCACCAGTATCAATAGATGATACTGGAGATCTGTGGAGGTGCGACTGCACCCTGCGTGACGGGAGATGTCTCCCGTGGTTACACACAAATTACATTCATACTTACACTTGTTTTTGGGTGAGGTGATATGGCACAAAAGTTTTAGGTGAGGTGAAACAGAAGACAGAACACGAAACAATGGGTATGAGAACATAAAAATGGAAGTAAATGCAGAAGGCATATTGGCCAATACTTCCTTTTGCTGCTTCTATATTGGTTCGGGGTCTTTAAGTGGGTAGAATATAGTTGTGTATTAATTGGCTGTTGATTGTTGGTGATGACTTTTTGATGTGTAGTGCCTCACTGAAGTCGAGTCTCCTGCTATCGCTGTATTTATCGTTGATTTCTGTTTTGCTTGTTAAGATTTCTCTGGTGATGGTCTGGTAGTGAGAAGAGATTATATTTTCCTTGATGTACCCTCTTGTTTGTGCGTAGTTAATCGCCTAGAAAAAGACGTTGTTGTCTTGCCTATATACTGAGTTATTTGGGGCTTACAGTCCCCAAGCGGGCATGTGAAGGCATAGACTACGTTGGTTTCCTTCAAGGCATTCTGTTTGGTATCTGGGGAGTTTCTCATGAGTAGGTTGGCCGTTTTTTTGTTTTTGTAATAAATTGTCAATTGTATTTTCAGATTTTTGTCTGTAGGGATAACGTTCCTATTAACAATATCTTTTAGAACCTTTTCCTTCATTTTATGAGTCGTCGAAAAGAAGTTCCTGTAAAATAGTCTAATAGAGGGTACAAGTGTTGTGATGGTTGACTCTTCAGAGGTTACATGGCGTTTCGCTATTTTTTTTATGATATCTTCAACAAGACCGTTTGAGAAGCCATTGTTGACTAGGGCCTGCCTTAACCTACAGAGTTCTTCATCGACTTACTTCCATCCTGAGCTGTGGGTGAGAGCACGGTCGATGTAAGCATTGACAACACTCCTCTTGTACCTGTCTGGGCAGTCCCTATTGTCATTGAGGCACATTCCTATGTTTGTTTCCTTTGTGTAGACTGCAGTGTGGAAGCCTCCATTCCTTTCCGTGACTAATATATTTAGAAAAGGCAGCTTCCATCATTCTCCATCTTGTACGAGAAACTCAACACAGAATTCTACTCGAATGACTCCTTCAGCTGATGCAGACGTCTAACATCATGTACCTGCATAAAAATGTCGGAACATACCTGTAGTATATGGGGGGTTTGAAGTCCATGTCAACTAAGACCCTCTGCTCGATGGGTCTTACCCATTCAGTCATATTCAACAACATATGTTTACAAAAAAGACTGCTACCAAAATATACTAATATATATGTATATATATATATATATATATATATATATATATATATATATATATATATATATATATATATATATATATATATATATATATATATATATATATATATATATATGTCGTACCTAGTAGCCAGAACGCACTTCTCAGCCTACTATGCAAGGCCCGATTTGCCTAATAAGCCAAGTTTTCATGAAATAATATATTTTCTCTAATTATTTTCTTATGAAAAGATAAAGCTACCCATTTCATTATGTATGAGGTAAACTTTTTTTTATTGGAGTTAAAATTAACGTAGATATATGACCGAACCTAACCAACCCTACCTAACCCTACCTAACCTAACATAACCTATCTTTATAGGTTAGGTTAGGTTAGGTAGCCGAAAAATTTAGGTTAGGTTAGGTTAGGTAGGTTAGGTAGTCGAAAAATAAATAATTCATGAAAACTTGGCTTATTAGGCAAATCGGGCCTAATAAGCCAAACCTAATATATATATATATATATATATATATATATATATATATATATATATATATATATATTGTGACGATAATCTCCTTCAACAGATTGAGCCTGCTCTTCCCTCCAAAAATACGTCGATATATACATCTATATAAAACTACTATGGAAGAAATATCCAACAACTACACCAGCAAGGTTTGCCAGAGCGCAAAACGTATGCAGCCAGGAACACCTGCTCCACCTCGAACCGCCAAACTACCTGTCTGTCGCTTGCTCGTCGCTGATTGGCTGCGTGTCCAGCTGCACCTGCTCTCCACCCCCCCCACACTACCTGATGTCTGGGGCCACACGACCTACCGCTCTCAGAATATCCAGTGCTTTCATCAGGTTAACACGTCTCCTTGGTAGACTAAGCTGTGGCTTACATGTACTAAGAGAGGTGATAGCTTAAAGCCAATATTCCTGCACCTCTTATTTGATTGTATATTGCTCACTTGTTATTACTCACTTGTCTTAACGTAACTTTTCATTTTGTCATTTGAATATTCTTATTATTTTGATTGATTGATTTTATTATACGAATTTGTATGTCCATTTTATTCATGTTTTGCTTTTCTAATGTAATTAAAATCGCATTGTTCAATTTACTTGTGTTTTGTGTGTCTTCTCATTACCTTACCACAGACGAAGTTCCAGATTTTCTATTTTTTGTTTCTGTATGTGACGAGGCCATACCCCTAGCTTTTGAACAGCCGAACACCAACGCGTTACCGTCACAATATATATAAATATATATATATATATATGTCATACCTAGTAGCCAGAATGCACTTCTCAGCCTACTATGCAAGGCCCGATTTGCCTAATAAGCCAAGTTTTCCTGAATTAATATATTTTCTCTAATTTTTTTCTTATGAAATGATAAAGCTACCCATTTCATTATGTATGAGGTAAAGTTTTTTTTATTAAAAAAATTTAAAAAAGAGTTAAAATTAATGTAGATATATGACCTAACCTAACCAACCCTACCTAACCTAACCTAACCTATCTTTATAGGTTAGGTTAGGTTACATAGCCGAAAAAGTTAGGTTAGGTAGGTTAGGTAGTCGAAAAAACATTAATTCATGAAAACTTGGCTTATTAGGCAAATCGGGCCTTGCATAGTAGGCTGAGAAGTGCGTTCTGGCTACTAGGTACGACATATATATATATATATATATATATATATATATATATATATATATATATATATATATATATATATATATATATATATATATATAATATATATATATATATATATATAATATATATATATATATATATATATATATATATATATATATATATATATATATATATATATATATATATATATATATATATATATATATATATTGTGACGATAATCTCCTTCAAGAGATTGAGCCTGCTCTTCCCTCCAAAAGACGTTGATATAAACATCTATATAAAACAAGTATGGAAGAAAAATCCAACAACGACAACACCAGCAAGGTTTGCCAAAGCGCAAAACGTATGCAGCCAGGAACACCTGCTCCACCTCAAACCGCCAAACTACCTGTCTTGTCGCCGGCTCCTCGCTGATTGGCTGTGGGTCTAGCTGCAATTGCACTCCACCCACCATACTACTTGATGTCTTGGCCGGCACGACCTCAGTCTTCAGAATATCCCGTGCTTTCGACAGGTTAACACGTCTCGTTGGTAGACTAAGCCCCCAGGCTTACGTGTACTAAGAGAAGTGATAGCTTGAAGCCAATATTCCGGCACCTATTTCCATTGTTTGCCATACTCTTGTTATTTGTTCATTTGTCTTAACGTAACTTTTCATTTTACCATTTAATTATTCTTATTATTTTGATTGCTTTTATTATACGAATTTGTGTGTCCATTTTATTTATGTTTTGCTTTCTTTAACGTAATTAAAATTTCATTGTTAAAATTTACTTGTGTTTTGTGTGTCTTCTTACCTTACCACAGACGAAGTTCCAGAATTTCTATTTTTTTTTCTATATGTGACGAGGCCATACCCCTAGCTTTTGAACAGCCGAACACCAACGCGTTACCGTCACATATTATATGGGGGCCTGTCCTAGGAGCTTCACTCAGGTACTGGTGCCAAGTGGTAATTAATGGTAAGCGTATTTAACTTTGTTAACGTAGCTTTTACTATTTTCATATTCAATTTCATTTTTTATATGGTGCGGTGTATTGTGCATTACGAGAGTAACATATAGTGAAGGTGAGACAACTTTGGATTACGTGGTGACTGTAGGCCTCAGTCATACTCTTAATTGGTCATCTCTCCCTCCGTGTTATTACTCGTGTTTACCATCTTTGTCCCTTGGATATTTCTCATTTTTGACAGATCATCATATTGGTACCCTGGTACTGTGGTCTGCCCCGGGTCAAGTGCACCCAATCTTCTGCAATCTGACTGTAGGAGGACAAAGAGGGCCATAGTTCCTCTGGCTCGAACTTTAGTTGCTGAATTGGGACCTCAGCAGCAGTTCTCGTCACCAGTTGACACCTCGCACCCCTACACATCAGTCAGAGATGATGATACATACAACGGTAGGGAATTAGCTTACTTTTTCAGAGCACAAAAGTTCGCTAATTCTGTAAGTATCATATTAAATTCAGTAGGAAAAACTTGCTTTATGTCCTATAGAGACTCGGCAAGGTATGCCTACATCCTTGGACTACCAATTTTACTTTTGAGGCAATTAACTGTTTCAATTGTTTTCGAAACTCTGTTTCATTTGTTAGTAGGATTTTCTTGCCCTTATCCTCTTACATGAGTACCGGGTACAAGATTTCCTGCGCCCTTGATTTAAATTAATCATTTAACACCTTGTACTTAACTTTAATTGTTAAAGATCCCACAGGATAGGTACCAGTTGCCACGTTGTCCTGTTTCTGACATTCACTATAACTGAATATTCGTTGTACCTTTATTTGCTAATTTCACCATGTTTCGTCTCCAAGCTTTCCGTGCAGGTCCAGCAGGTGCAATAGGGACTTTAAGTCATGCCAAGAAGACTGAATTACAAACTCTTGCACATGAGTATCAGCTAACAGTTCCCTACCAAGCCAACAAGAGTGAAATATACAATCTGTTGCTGGATCATTTCTTAGAGCAAGGTAAGATAGACTCTGAAACTCATGAAACTTACTATATTGCAGATAAAACTGATTTGGCGACGATGAAACTCAAACTAGAGCTGGCCAAGATTGAACGTGAACAGCAAAGGGAAGCCCGCGAACAACAAGAACGAGCAGCTGCCATACGAAGGGAAGAACACGAACGTGAGGCTGCCATACGAAGGGAAGAACACGAACGTGAGGCTACCTTGAGGAGAGAAGAACAAGAACGCGAAGCCACTTTGAGGAGAGAAAAACACGAACGTGAAATCGCCCTCAAGGAACATGAGTTTGCAATACTCCGTGAACGTGAACGAGTACAGCTTGAAACCAAACAACGCGAGTTGGAGATGCAACGCGAACATGACAAGCAACAAGCGACTCTGGCTCTAGAGTGTCGTCAACGCGAAATCGCCTTGGAAACTTCACACTTCACTCAACGCCAGCAAGCTACTGCCAATCTTCCCGTCAGTTTTAATATATCACATGCAAGTAAGTTAATGCCATCCTTTGTAGAAGCAGAAGTTGATGTGTTTTTCACCACCTTTGAAACCCTTGCTAATCAACTCAGTTGGCCTGTCGACCAATGGGCCACCCTTCTCAGAGTCCATCTTACAGGTAGAGCTGCAGTCACACTCAGTACTTTGGCGTCTGAGAATGACTACCACACTCTGAAACAAGCAGTGTTGGACGCCTATCTCCTTTCCACAGAAAGTTATAGAAGGAAATTCCGTGACCACCTGAAGGCAAGTACCACTACCTTCCTCGAGTTTGCTAACACAAAACAGAGGTATTTCATGAAATGGCTGGAAGCAGCACATGTCTCTACTTTTACAGAACTCGTCAACCTGATGCTAGTTGAAGAATTCTTGAGGCGTGTGCCGCCTCCTGTCCGTCTCTACTTAGCAGATAAAGAAGAAACCGACTACCTGAAGTGTGCTAAGTCGGCTGACACTTACAGCCTCATCCACCGGCTGACACCCGAACCATCCTCCAGTAAGAAGTCGTGGTACAGCTACGAGAAAGTGAGCACCGATCAAGCTGGCTCGCAATTGTACTGCAAGTATTGTAGACTCTATGGACATACCATAGACAAGTGTGGTAAGTCTCAATACAAGGGAACCACTGACCCACAGAAACCCAAACCAACTCCTCCTAAGTCCGGTAAGCCTGTGATGAATGTTGGTGTTGATGTTAATGATCTTTCTCTTTTCAGTAACCACCTGTATACTGGAACTGTCTCTGCCAACGGTTCAAATCCGGAGGGACGTTTCAAATTGAAGATCTTGAGGGACACAGCGGCTCTTCAATCGATCATCTTGAAGTCGGCTGTGCCCAACATCACCTACACCGGAGAAACTGTCTTCATCACTGACCTCACTGCTACCACTCCATACCCTCTCGCCAGAGTCCACCTGGATTGTCCCTACGTGAACGGAGAAGTCCAAGTCGCCGTCAGGGAAAAGCCTTTTCCCATGCCTGGAGTGCAACTTCTCCTAGGCAACGACTTGGCAGAAGACCTGCAACCGACCAACCTGATCGTCATGGACAAACCCCAGGTGTGTAACTCTGTGCCAAGTAACCCTATTCTAGCGTATGTTCCAGCAGAGGTTCAAGAGAGTGATGAAGTTTCTCCTCCGGTTCTCGTGACCACCCGTGCACAAGCCGCACGTCCACAGCCAGCTGACTCTACTGCTACCGCTGTCCCTCAAGACCCTCAGAAACTACCCCCGAATCTGACCAAGTTGGAGTTCCGTAAGTTGCAGAGGGAAGATCTTACTTTAACACCATTGTTTTTCCAGGCTGAGACTCAACCAGACAGTATTCCTGGGTTCTTCCTAGAGAACGACTTGCTCTACCGCAGATATAGACCCAGTAAACTGAAGGAGGAGGACGATTGGGCCAACATCGAACAACTTGTGATTCCTACCAGCCTGCGGCCCACTATTCTACACCTGGCCCACGGAGCACTCTCCCACTACGGCTTCAACAAGACTTACCATGGAATTCGTCTAGACTACTACTGGCCAGGTATGGTAAATAGCGTCAAACAGTACGTAAAACAGTGTCATACATGTCAGATGGCAGGCAAACCGAACATCTCCATTCCCAGAGCGCCACTGATTCCCATACAGGTGCCTGCGGAACCTTTCCACAGACTCATAATAGACTGTGTTGGTCCTTTACCTCGGACCAGTTCAGGTAACGCCTATATCTTAACCATCCTGTGTCCTACCACCAGATTTCCCATAGCAGTTCCAGTGAAGAACATCACGGCTGCTACGGTTGTAAAACATCTATTGAAGATCTTCACTCAATACGGATTTCCCAGGGAGATTCAGAGCGACTGTGGTACCAACTTCACCAGTGATCTCTTCAAAAGGACACTGGAGGAGTTCAACATCAAACAGGTATTGTCCAGCCCCTATCATCCTGCTTCACAGGGTTCTCTTGAACGTAGTCATCAGACTATCAAAGCACTCTTGAAAAAGTTTTGTAGTGAAACCTCTAAGGATTGGGATAAGCAAATCGACCTTATAATGTGTATTTACAGAAGTCTTCCCAATGAGTCCCTAGGAGTATCTCCTTATGAGATGCTCTACGGCCGTAAGTGCCGTACTCCCCTTAAGGCTTTCAAAGACTCTTTCCGAGATGCCACCTTCAGTGAGCATCAGAATGTGCCCCAGTTTCTTCAAAACCTTCAACACATTCTAGAGAGAGTCCACCGTTTTGCCCATGATAATCTATTGAAAGCCCAGGAGAGGATGAAGACTCATTACGACCAGACCAGCAAAGTACGAAAATTTAAGCCAGGAGACTTCATTCTAGCATACTTCCCTATCCCAGGTTCACCTTTACAAAACAGGTTTTCAGGACCCTACCGCGTCAAAGAGTGCAGAAATAACAACAACTACGTCATAGAGACTCCAGATAGGCGGCGGAAGACCCAGCTGTGCCACGTCAACCTCCTGAAGCAATATAATGGTACTCCTCCCACTGTCCTGATTAACTGTTCTACCTTCACAGAACCCTACATCCACAGTGAGACCTTCCCAGCTTCTCCTCCCGAAAGCACTGACAAGGAGTCAGCGCTTTCTAATTCCGAAATCCTTAATGATCTTCCCAAATACTTTCAGGATAATAATCATTCTCCTTTGCCATATTCTAATTCCACTCTCACCTCGTCAGATAAGCCCTTCATCCTCCATGTCGACGCCAGTGGTACCGACGTTGGTGGTGTGATGCAGCAACGAGGCGAGGAGAATACACCTGTCAGCGACTACTGCTACAAGGAACTACGGAACAATTGGCAAGGAGCTACTCTTCATCATCCTGAAGCTCCAGCACTTCACTCCACACCTGAAAAGTGCTCGGTCCACCATCAACACGGACCACACCACCCTACACCTCCTGCAGCACGCCCACTTCTCACCTCAACGTCTTCTACTATGGGCTTGCTAACTGCAGAAATCCAACCTGGAGACACGCTATACCAAGATTCCGACAACATCTTAGCCCATGATCTCTCCAGAGTTTATGAAGTAGAAGCGACTCCATCTATTACTCCACCACATAACGACGTACTTCTTCCAGAACCGCAGGCTTCGGGGGAGAGTTGTGACGATAATCTCCTTCAAGAGATTGAGCCTGCTCTTCCCTCTAAAAGACGTCGATATAAACATCTATATAAAACAAGTATGGAAGAAAAATCCAACAACGACAACACCAGCAAGGTTTGCCAGTGCGCAAAACGTATGCAGCCAGGAACACCTGCTCCACCTCAAACCGCCAAACTACCTGTCTTGTCGCCGGCTCCTCGCTATTGGCTGTGGGTCTAGCTGCAATTGCACTCCACCCACCATACTACTTGATGTCTGGGGCCGGCACGACCTCAGTCTTCAGAATATCCCGTGCTTTCGACAGGTTAACACGTCTCGTTGGTAGACTAAGCCCCCAGGCTTACGTGTACTAAGAGAAGTGATAGCTTGAAGCCAATATTCCGGCACCTATTTCCATTGTTTGCCATACTCTTGTTATTTGTTCATTTGTCTTAACGTAACTTTTCATTTTACCATTTAATTATTCTTATTATTTTGATTGCTTTTATTATACGAATTTGTGTGTCCATTTTATTTATGTTATGCTTTCTTTAACGTAATTAAAATTTCATTGTTAAAATTTACTTGTGTTTTGTGTGTCTTCTCCTTACCTTACCACAGACGAAGTTCCAGAATTTCTATTTTTTTTCTATATGTGACGAGGCCATACCCCTAGCTTTTGAATATATATATATATATATATATATATATATATATATATATATATATATATATATATATATATATATATATATATATATATATATATTTATATATATATACATATATATGCGAACAAGCCTGAATGGTCCCCAGGACAATATGCAACTGAAAACTCACACCCCAGAAGTGACTCGAACCCATACTCCCAGAAGCAACGCAACTGGTATGTACAAGACGCCTTAATCCACTTGACCATCACGACCGGACATAATGAGGTGATTGCCTAAGCTATTTGAACCACCCCACCGCCGGCACTCGGATAGTAATCTTGGGCATAGCATTTTACCAAGTTTTCAGTTGCATATTGTCCTGGGGACCATTCAGGCTTGTTCGCATTTGTGTTCCTCACGTGTGCCCCAAAGAATGAGGTGATTTGGTAAAATGCTATGCCCAAGATTACTATCCGAGTGCCGGCGGTGGGGTGGTTCAAATAGCTTAGGCAATCACCTCATTATGTCCGGTCATGATGGTCAAGTGGATTAAGGCGTCTTGTACATACCAGTTGCGTTGCTTCTGGGAGTATGGGTTCGAGTCACTTCTGGGGTGTGAGTTTTCAGTTGCATATTGTCCTGGGGACCATTCAGGCTTGTTCGCATTTGTGTTCCTCACGTGTGCCCCAAAGAATGAGGTGATTTGGTAAAATGCTATGCCAAAGATTACTATCCGAGTGCCGGCGGTGGGGTGGTTCAAATAGCTTAGGCTATCACCTCATTATGTCCGGTCGTGATGGTCAAGTGGATTAAGGCGTCTTGTACATACCAGTTGCGTTGCTTCTGGGAGTATGGGTTCGAGTCATTTCTGGGGTGTGAGTTTTCAGTTGCATATTGTCCTGGAGACCATTCAGGCTTGTTCGCATTTGTGTTCCTCACGTGTGCCCCAAAGAATGAGGTGATTTGGTAAAATGCTATGCCCAAGATTACTATCCGAGTGCCGGCGGTGGGGTGGTTCAAATAGCTTAGGCTATCACCTCATTATGTCCGGTCGTGATGGTCAAGTGGATTAAGGCGTCTTGTACATACCAGTTGCGTTGCTTCTGGGAGTATGGGTTCGAGTCACTTCTGGGGTGTGAGTTTTCAGATACATATATATATATATATATATATATATATATATATATATATATATATATATATATATATATATATATATATATATATATATATATATATATATTGTGACAGTGTCCACCCCTGTATTTCTTCCTTCCCAGCTTAGAAGAGTCATATCTCCGTAGCCTAAGTATTCCCAAATGTTCAGGGAACATTTTCATGTGTGGGAAAGCGTGGAGCGTGATATTGCTGGCTGAAAAGTGGCCAGCTAAGTTTGAAAATGCAAAGGGGTTACGCCTTTTGAGGCACAGGACGGTGTCGAGCCATCCTGTTTCCCGCCAAGACGTCCTGACGCTTCCCGGCACCTGATTGGCCAGGGGAGGTCACGTGCCAGAGGTGACCAAAGACGAGAGCCCTCAGGCGGTGTGACGTCACGAGGTGGAGGGCTCGGGGCGATTGGTGCCTGGGCGGGAAGAGTACATCACGAGCTGTCAAAGAGGTAAGACGCGCTCAGTTGAGCTCCGGATCTAGAGATCCCTTACAAGTAGATTTAAGCTTCGCTTCGATTCTGCAGACAGTCTGAGAAGCCATTCAACTTCCGTGGAGTGCCCAGAAGCAAGGACGGGCCGGATTAGAGAGCAAAGAGCTCTATCAAGAGTCTGCAGCAGAGGGAACGTTGGGCTGGTGACGTCTGAGACGCCCACTAGAGGACCACGTCTTACACATCAAACGAGAAGCTGGGGCCGGGCACAAATCTACAGGCAGTTAAGGCGAGGGGAAGCTGTGCTGGACTGTGAGGAGTCGACAGTGCCAGTGAGTGTGGAGGACGACGACGGAGGTACCTGTCTCCAATACCCCAGAGAATAGGAGGAGGAAGGCAGTACCTGTTGAATGTGAGCATGGCGAGGACGCGTTACCACGAGGGCGACGGAGGAACCTGTGTGTGTGTGGGAACTGTTCATCAGGAGACCAGAAGCCAGGACCAGGCTCCTCAACATCCCTCAACAGAGGACGAGACACATCACTTATACTATACATAAGAATAGAGCGACCTACCATGAACACCCAAATCACGGAACTATTTACTCTACCCACCATGAGAGTAAGGACAAGACAAGAACATATCGATGCCAACACAGAAGACAATGTCCAACATAATAGGCCAATTACACTGGATTAATCTTTGTGTTTAGATAGGAGCTGCCTCGTATGGGCCAATAAGCCTTCTGCAGCCTCTATGTTTCACCTCACATTTATCCCTTATGTATCCCCCCATGTTTTCACCTTTATTGTATTATCACCTGACCCAGTGCGGATATAAAATCAACTAGTATTGTAAGATCTGTTCACTTGAGAATGAACCATGGAGGTTCGAAACGTTGTGCAAATTATATAAATAAGTGTAATACACTCTATAGTAAATCACTTCTTTTCTTCACCTCGAAAGTACGAAAATGAGTTTTGGAGAACTCCTATTTCAATTAAGCCCTGATGCTAAGAAAATAGTTAGAGGGATAGAAGCCCTAACCCAAAATATATATATAATGTGGATAGATTGACAAAAAGATGGATAGATGGTAAGTTAGATGGATCGATACATGAATAGACATATTGAGAGAATGATAGATGAATGGGTGCATAATCGGATAGATGGATATGCGAAGGCAAAATGGGAACATGGATTGGTGAATTTATTTTTAAATAGATGGATAGATAGGTGGTTAGATAGATGGATAGGTAGACTGACAGATAGATGAACCATATGTAAGAACCCTCAATGTCCCTTTTGTTATCACCCTGAACCTTTTAATGGTAACCCTTCTCTGTACTCTGTGAACGGCTCTCTCTTCGCTCAATACCCCAGCTTAACTCTGTTATAGTCCAGTATGACCCCTCACTGGACGGCCACGAATATAAACTGAATATTAAATGAGGAGGACATAACAAGGATAGGGGTTATTAATTTATTACTAATTATATAATAAAAAAACATTAAACACTGCCACCACCTTCCAAACATAAATGAATGTGTCTAAAATTATTGAGAGCCTAGGAAGGAAGGGACTCAATAATCAGGGAACTCAAAGGGTAGTATGAATTTCAGTAATAAATTTTTGGGAAAATTAGTTCGTTTAATTTATGTTACGTATTTAAAATCCAAGGGCAACTTTAGTATCTATTAACTGTAGGAGAACATGGGGGGTTTCCAATTCAACACATAAAAACGACAAGTAGCAAAAATATATCAAAGGGGAGTTAAGTGAATACCACTGAACAAGTTATACAATTTATTTTATGAACCATGTAAATTAAGACAATTTGAACATATCCCCTATTCTATTCCCCTAGAGGCACAATGGATATTTACTATGGACATGAACTCAAGTGCACTATACCTTCAATACTGCAGCTTGCCAAAGGATGTTGATTGGCTGCCCACAGGTCAGTTGACCTGTATGTACCTCAGCCGAGGTCCCCAGACACACTAAACTTTTCTTTATTGAAAACGCTCACCAGTGGATGAGGTGCTCTAGAAACCGGGCCAATGGCATGGGCAGGCACTACCCTGTGAGGCCCCGCCTCCCCAGGCCTACATGTCTTTTACCAATCCGGATCAGGCTTGACCATAAGGGTCAATTCCTCTTGACAGAAAACTCCAAAAACTGGGAAGACACCAACGACTTTCCTGGCTGGGCACCCACGTGTAACTTGAGATCACAAGTTTATTAGCCCTGGGGTAATATACTCAAATTCGTCACTGGCCCGAAGGACAGGAGAGAGGGGGAGCAAGTGGCTTCAAGCTGTTTATGACCCCGTGACAAAAGACAGAAATGACCCAAGGGAGAGTAGGCAAGCGAGAGAAGGGGAAAGGGGCTATGGTGTGCATATACCATTACAACTCCCCCTCTTCGGAAATTAAGAAATTTGTGTGTAAAGAAGTTTAAGGCACAAAATTCTTATCCAGAACCCTGCCCTATCATAATCATTAACTCCAAAAACAACATTTAACTCAACAATAAATGACCCAATGCTTCAAAACAACAGAAATACTTATCTAATCCAAGCTAATTCCATACAATCCTCCAAAACTAAAAATGGCACCCCTAAAATGGGACAATGCTGGAAAATTCAATGTCCACAGACATGTCTCTTAACCAACAACAACATACTGGATATAAGTTCCTCAACTCCCAATGTCCCAGGATGTATAAATACATAACAAACACAGTAATAATACATAAACTATAAGGACAGAGACCGCCCCTATAATCCTGGCTGTCCACTTGGGTGCAGCCCTCTACCCTTCCAACTACCTGGAAGATAAAACATCCTATACCTGTCTTGATATAGTAACAAATAACTGGAGAAATCCAAACCTAACAATTACTAACTAGCTAAAATCAGCTGAGAGCCTTCAGCTATCCCAGTATTCCACCTAGAATAAAGATCAGACACATCACCCAGAAACATTAAAAAAAATCAATATCATTAAAAAAAAATTAAAAAAAAATTACATCAAAATCGAAGAACACTACGTCTCAGGGGCCTAGTGTTCCACAACAACTCTCTGTGACAAATGTCCACCACAGCGCATCCCAATCTTAAAATCTAAAGAAAAGACACAAAAATATTTTTTATTAAAAAAATTCAATGTCCACAGACATGTCTCTTAACCAACAACAACATACTGGATATAAGTTCCTCAACTCCCAATGTCCCAGAGTTCATACTCAAGTCCACAACAACAGCGGGTGAACACATTTTTCAGACTGTGTACCACACCCTTATTGTTCAGTAAACCTCAAAAAAAAATTAAAAAATATATTTATATAACTATCAGTATCTAGGGTCTAGAAAAATCTAGATAAAGTTCCCCACTGATCCACGATTCTAGAGATCCTACTAGATGGTTCTCAAACCAGTTTACTCATACAACTTATCTAGAGACAGGGTCATTTTCTAGTAACAATTTTCTAGATGTTCACTTTCTAGATTTATTTCTCTATTTCACTAGTTCTAGTTTTCAACATTTAATACTGGTCCAGAGAATTTTCCGAAGGTGTATAGGTGCTTACTATCAGATGGAAAATTAAAAAAATTGAACTAACTGTTCCGAGTTAACACAGTTTACTATATTAATGGGATTTATTTTTATATGAAACTTTTCTATAAATATTTTCTCTCGTTCGTTCCTGTTGACATTTCGTTGCTGTAGATTCCGGCGACTACCTCATGTTGCTTGAAGATCCTGGTCGTCTGGAAGTTCCATTTCCGGCCTCGGCCAACTACGGACAGTACAGGGGGTCTCGTACTACCCGCACCTGACTTGAGTGACAGCTGACAGCTGGCGGCTGTCAGCTCAGGTGGACCCCGCTAACAGGAACCCGGGTTCACCTCTTCTTATCGCTCCCATACAGTCTTGATGGATTGTTGTTAACTATGGCTGCCACAGTAGAGCACAGCTTCAACGTGTCATGATATCTCGCGTTGGTAGTGAGGTTCGAGTGGCGTTGAAGAGGGTGGCATGGTGACAGGACAGTCTTGTACATACCAGTTGCGTTGCTTCTGGGAGTATGGGTTCGAGTCACTTCTGGGGTGTGAGTTTTCAGTTGCATATTGTCCTGGGGACCATTCAGGCTTGTTCGCATTTGTGTTCCTCACGTGTGCCCCAAAGAATGAGGTGATTTGGTAAAATGCTATGCCAAAGATTACTATCCGAGTGCCGGCGGTGGGGTGGTTCAAATAGCTTAGGCTATCATCTCATTATGTCCGGTCGTGATGGTCAAGTGGATTAAGGCGTCTTGTACATACCAGTTGCGTTGCTTCTGGGAGTATGGGTTCGAGTCATTTCTGGGGTGTGAGTTTTCAGTTGCATATTGTCCTGGAGACCATTCAGGCTTGTTCGCATTTGTGTTCCTCACGTGTGCCCCAAAGAATGAGGTGATTTGGTAAAATGCTATGCCCAAGATTACTATCCGAGTGCCGGCGGTGGGGTGGTTCAAATAGCTTAGGCTATCACCTCATTATGTCCGGTCGTGATGGTCAAGTGGATTAAGGCGTCTTGTACATACCAGTTGCGTTGCTTCTGGGAGTATGGGTTCGAGTCACTTCTGGGGTGTGAGTTTTCAGATACATATATATATATATATATATATATATATATATATATATATATATATATATATATATATATATATATATATATATATATATATATTGTGACAGTGTCCACCCCTGTATTTCTTCCTTCCCAGCTTAGAAGAGTCATATCTCCGTAGCCTAAGTATTCCCAAATGTTCAGGGAACATTTTCATGTGTGGGAAAGCGTGGAGCGTGATATTGCTGGCTGAAAAGTGGCCAGCTAAGTTTGAAAATGCAAAGGGGTTACGCCTTTTGAGGCACAGGACGGTGTCGAGCCATCCTGTTTCCCGCCAAGACGTCCTGACGCTTCCCGGCACCTGATTGGCCAGGGGAGGTCACGTGCCAGAGGTGACCAAAGACGAGAGCCCTCAGGCGGTGTGACGTCACGAGGTGGAGGGCTCGGGGCGATTGGTGCCTGGGCGGGAAGAGTACATCACGAGCTGTCAAAGAGGTAAGACGCGCTCAGTTGAGCTCCGGATCTAGAGATCCCTTACAAGTAGATTTAAGCTTCGCTTCGATTCTGCAGACAGTCTGAGAAGCCATTCAACTTCCGTGGAGTGCCCAGAAGCAAGGACGGGCCGGATTAGAGAGCAAAGAGCTCTATCAAGAGTCTGCAGCAGAGGGAACGTTGGGCTGGTGACGTCTGAGACGCCCACTAGAGGACCACGTCTTACACATCAAACGAGAAGCTGGGGCCGGGCACAAATCTACAGGCAGTTAAGGCGAGGGGAAGCTGTGCTGGACTGTGAGGAGTCGACAGTGCCAGTGAGTGTGGAGGACGACGACGGAGGTACCTGTCTCCAATACCCCAGAGAATAGGAGGAGGAAGGCAGTACCTGTTGAATGTGAGCATGGCGAGGACGCGTTACCACGAGGGCGACGGAGGAACCTGTGTGTGTGTGGGAACTGTTCATCAGGAGACCAGAAGCCAGGACCAGGCTCCTCAACATCCCTCAACAGAGGACGAGACACATCACTTATACTATACATAAGAATAGAGCGACCTACCATGAACACCCAAATCACGGAACTATTTACTCTACCCACCATGAGAGTAAGGACAAGACAAGAACATATCGATGCCAACACAGAAGACAATGTCCAACATAATAGGCCAATTACACTGGATTAATCTTTGTGTTTAGATAGGAGCTGCCTCGTATGGGCCAATAAGCCTTCTGCAGCCTCTATGTTTCACCTCACATTTATCCCTTATGTATCCCCCCATGTTTTCACCTTTATTGTATTATCACCTGACCCAGTGCGGATATAAAATCAACTAGTATTGTAAGATCTGTTCACTTGAGAATGAACCATGGAGGTTCGAAACGTTGTGCAAATTATATAAATAAGTGTAATACACTCTATAGTAAATCACTTCTTTTCTTCACCTCGAAAGTACGAAAATGAGTTTTGGAGAACTCCTATTTCAATTAAGCCCTGATGCTAAGAAAATAGTTAGAGGGATAGAAGCCCTAACCCAAAATATATATATAATGTGGATAGATTGACAAAAAGATGGATAGATGGTAAGTTAGATGGATCGATACATGAATAGACATATTGAGAGAATGATAGATGAATGGGTGCATAATCGGATAGATGGATATGCGAAGGCAAAATGGGAACATGGATTGGTGAATTTATTTTTAAATAGATGGATAGATAGGTGGTTAGATAGATGGATAGGTAGACTGACAGATAGATGAACCATATGTAATAACCCTCAATGTCCCTTTTGTTATCACCCTGAACCTTTTAATGGTAACCCTTCTCTGTACTCTGTGAACGGCTCTCTCTTCGCTCAATACCCCAGCTTAACTCTGTTATAGTCCAGTATGACCCCTCACTGGACGGCCACGAATATAAACTGAATATTAAATGAGGAGGACATAACAAGGATAGGGGTTATTAATTTATTACTAATTATATAATAAAAAAACATTAAACACTGCCACCACCTTCCAAACATAAATGAATGTGTCTAAAATTATTGAGAGCCTAGGAAGGAAGGGACTCAATAATCAGGGAACTCAAAGGGTAGTATGAATTTCAGTAATAAATTTTTGGGAAAATTAGTTCGTTTAATTTATGTTACGTATTTAAAATCCAAGGGCAACTTTAGTATCTATTAACTGTAGGAGAACATGGGGGGTTTCCAATTCAACACATAAAAACGACAAGTAGCAAAAATATATCAAAGGGGAGTTAAGTGAATACCACTGAACAAGTTATACAATTTATTTTATGAACCATGTAAATTAAGACAATTTGAACATATCCCCTATTCTATTCCCCTAGAGGCACAATGGATATTTACTATGGACATGAACTCAAGTGCACTATACCTTCAATACTGCAGCTTGCCAAAGGATGTTGATTGGCTGCCCACAGGTCAGTTGACCTGTATGTACCTCAGCCGAGGTCCCCAGACACACTAAACTTTTCTTTATTGAAAACGCTCACCAGTGGATGAGGTGCTCTAGAAACCGGGCCAATGGCATGGGCAGGCACTACCCTGTGAGGCCCCGCCTCCCCAGGCCTACATGTCTTTTACCAATCCGGATCAGGCTTGACCATAAGGGTCAATTCCTCTTGACAGAAAACTCCAAAAACTGGGAAGACACCAACGACTTTCCTGGCTGGGCACCCACGTGTAACTTGAGATCACAAGTTTATTAGCCCTGGGGTAATATACTCAAATTCGTCACTGGCCCGAAGGACAGGAGAGAGGGGGAGCAAGTGGCTTCAAGCTGTTTATGACCCCGTGACAAAAGACAGAAATGACCCAAGGGAGAGTAGGCAAGCGAGAGAAGGGGAAAGGGGCTATGGTGTGCATATACCATTACAACTCCCCCTCTTCGGAAATTAAGAAATTTGTGTGTAAAGAAGTTTAAGGCACAAAATTCTTATCCAGAACCCTGCCCTATCATAATCATTAACTCCAAAAACAACATTTAACTCAACAATAAATGACCCAATGCTTCAAAACAACAGAAATACTTATCTAATCCAAGCTAATTCCATACAATCCTCCAAAACTAAAAATGGCACCCCTAAAATGGGACAATGCTGGAAAATTCAATGTCCACAGACATGTCTCTTAACCAACAACAACATACTGGATATAAGTTCCTCAACTCCCAATGTCCCAGGATGTATAAATACATAACAAACACAGTAATAATACATAAACTATAAGGACAGAGACCGCCCCTATAATCCTGGCTGTCCACTTGGGTGCAGCCCTCTACCCTTCCAACTACCTGGAAGATAAAACATCCTATACCTGTCTTGATATAGTAACAAATAACTGGAGAAATCCAAACCTAACAATTACTAACTAGCTAAAATCAGCTGAGAGCCTTCAGCTATCCCAGTATTCCACCTAGAATAAAGATCAGACACATCACCCAGAAACATTAAAAAAAATCAATATCATTAAAAAAAAATTAAAAAAAAATTACATCAAAATCGAAGAACACTACGTCTCAGGGGCCTAGTGTTCCACAACAACTCTCTGTGACAAATGTCCACCACAGCGCATCCCAATCTTAAAATCTAAAGAAAAGACACAAAAATATTTTTTATTAAAAAAATTCAATGTCCACAGACATGTCTCTTAACCAACAACAACATACTGGATATAAGTTCCTCAACTCCCAATGTCCCAGAGTTCATACTCAAGTCCACAACAACAGCGGGTGAACACATTTTTCAGACTGTGTACCACACCCTTATTGTTCAGTAAACCTCAAAAAAAAATTAAAAAATATATTTATATAACTATCAGTATCTAGGGTCTAGAAAAATCTAGATAAAGTTCCCCACTGATCCACGATTCTAGAGATCCTACTAGATGGTTCTCAAACCAGTTTACTCATACAACTTATCTAGAGACAGGGTCATTTTCTAGTAACAATTTTCTAGATGTTCACTTTCTAGATTTATTTCTCTATTTCACTAGTTCTAGTTTTCAACATTTAATACTGGTCCAGAGAATTTTCCGAAGGTGTATAGGTGCTTACTATCAGATGGAAAATTAAAAAAATTGAACTAACTGTTCCGAGTTAACACAGTTTACTATATTAATGGGATTTATTTTTATATGAAACTTTTCTATAAATATTTTCTCTCGTTCGTTCCTGTTGACATTTCGTTGCTGTAGATTCCGGCGACTACCTCATGTTGCTTGAAGATCCTGGTCGTCTGGAAGTTCCATTTCCGGCCTCGGCCAACTACGGACAGTACAGGGGGTCTCGTACTACCCGCACCTGACTTGAGTGACAGCTGACAGCTGGCGGCTGTCAGCTCAGGTGGACCCCGCTAACAGGAACCCGGGTTCACCTCTTCTTATCGCTCCCATACAGTCTTGATGGATTGTTGTTAACTATGGCTGCCACAGTAGAGCACAGCTTCAACGTGTCATGATATCTCGCGTTGGTAGTGAGGTTCGAGTGGCGTTGAAGAGGGTGGCATGGTGACAGGACAGTCTTGTACATACCAGTTGCGTTGCTTCTGGGAGTATGGGTTCGAGTCACTTCTGGGGTGTGAGTTTTCAGTTGCATATTGTCCTGGGGACCATTCAGGCTTGTTCGCATTTGTGTTCCTCACGTGTGCCCCAAAGAATGAGGTGATTTGGTAAAATGCTATGCCAAAGATTACTATCCGAGTGCCGGCGGTGGGGTGGTTCAAATAGCTTAGGCTATCACCTCATTATGTCCGGTCGTGATGGTCAAGTGGATTAAGGCGTCTTGTACATACCAGTTGCGTTGCTTCTGGGAGTATGGGTTCGAGTCATTTCTGGGGTGTGAGTTTTCAGTTGCATATTGTCCTGGAGACCATTCAGGCTTGTTCGCATTTGTGTTCCTCACGTGTGCCCCAAAGAATGAGGTGATTTGGTAAAATGCTATGCCCAAGATTACTATCCGAGTGCCGGCGGTGGGGTGGTTCAAATAGCTTAGGCTATCACCTCATTATGTCCGGTCGTGATGGTCAAGTGGATTAAGGCGTCTTGTACATACCAGTTGCGTTGCTTCTGGGAGTATGGGTTCGAGTCACTTCTGGGGTGTGAGTTTTCAGATACATATATATATATATATATATATATATATATATATATATATATATATATATATATATATATATATATATATATATATATATATATATATATATATATATATTGTGACAGTGTCCACCCCTGTATTTCTTCCTTCCCAGCTTAGAAGAGTCATATCTCCGTAGCCTAAGTATTCCCAAATGTTCAGGGAACATTTTCATGTGTGGGAAAGCGTGGAGCGTGATATTGCTGGCTGAAAAGTGGCCAGCTAAGTTTGAAAATGCAAAGGGGTTACGCCTTTTGAGGCACAGGACGGTGTCGAGCCATCCTGTTTCCCGCCAAGACGTCCTGACGCTTCCCGGCACCTGATTGGCCAGGGGAGGTCACGTGCCAGAGGTGACCAAAGACGAGAGCCCTCAGGCGGTGTGACGTCACGAGGTGGAGGGCTCGGGGCGATTGGTGCCTGGGCGGGAAGAGTACATCACGAGCTGTCAAAGAGGTAAGACGCGCTCAGTTGAGCTCCGGATCTAGAGATCCCTTACAAGTAGATTTAAGCTTCGCTTCGATTCTGCAGACAGTCTGAGAAGCCATTCAACTTCCGTGGAGTGCCCAGAAGCAAGGACGGGCCGGATTAGAGAGCAAAGAGCTCTATCAAGAGTCTGCAGCAGAGGGAACGTTGGGCTGGTGACGTCTGAGACGCCCACTAGAGGACCACGTCTTACACATCAAACGAGAAGCTGGGGCCGGGCACAAATCTACAGGCAGTTAAGGCGAGGGGAAGCTGTGCTGGACTGTGAGGAGTCGACAGTGCCAGTGAGTGTGGAGGACGACGACGGAGGTACCTGTCTCCAATACCCCAGAGAATAGGAGGAGGAAGGCAGTACCTGTTGAATGTGAGCATGGCGAGGACGCGTTACCACGAGGGCGACGGAGGAACCTGTGTGTGTGTGGGAACTGTTCATCAGGAGACCAGAAGCCAGGACCAGGCTCCTCAACATCCCTCAACAGAGGACGAGACACATCACTTATACTATACATAAGAATAGAGCGACCTACCATGAACACCCAAATCACGGAACTATTTACTCTACCCACCATGAGAGTAAGGACAAGACAAGAACATATCGATGCCAACACAGAAGACAATGTCCAACATAATAGGCCAATTACACTGGATTAATCTTTGTGTTTAGATAGGAGCTGCCTCGTATGGGCCAATAAGCCTTCTGCAGCCTCTATGTTTCACCTCACATTTATCCCTTATGTATCCCCCCATGTTTTCACCTTTATTGTATTATCACCTGACCCAGTGCGGATATAAAATCAACTAGTATTGTAAGATCTGTTCACTTGAGAATGAACCATGGAGGTTCGAAACGTTGTGCAAATTATATAAATAAGTGTAATACACTCTATAGTAAATCACTTCTTTTCTTCACCTCGAAAGTACGAAAATGAGTTTTGGAGAACTCCTATTTCAATTAAGCCCTGATGCTAAGAAAATAGTTAGAGGGATAGAAGCCCTAACCCAAAATATATATATAATGTGGATAGATTGACAAAAAGATGGATAGATGGTAAGTTAGATGGATCGATACATGAATAGACATATTGAGAGAATGATAGATGAATGGGTGCATAATCGGATAGATGGATATGCGAAGGCAAAATGGGAACATGGATTGGTGAATTTATTTTTAAATAGATGGATAGATAGGTGGTTAGATAGATGGATAGGTAGACTGACAGATAGATGAACCATATGTAATAACCCTCAATGTCCCTTTTGTTATCACCCTGAACCTTTTAATGGTAACCCTTCTCTGTACTCTGTGAACGGCTCTCTCTTCGCTCAATACCCCAGCTTAACTCTGTTATAGTCCAGTATGACCCCTCACTGGACGGCCACGAATATAAACTGAATATTAAATGAGGAGGACATAACAAGGATAGGGGTTATTAATTTATTACTAATTATATAATAAAAAAACATTAAACACTGCCACCACCTTCCAAACATAAATGAATGTGTCTAAAATTATTGAGAGCCTAGGAAGGAAGGGACTCAATAATCAGGGAACTCAAAGGGTAGTATGAATTTCAGTAATAAATTTTTGGGAAAATTAGTTCGTTTAATTTATGTTACGTATTTAAAATCCAAGGGCAACTTTAGTATCTATTAACTGTAGGAGAACATGGGGGGTTTCCAATTCAACACATAAAAACGACAAGTAGCAAAAATATATCAAAGGGGAGTTAAGTGAATACCACTGAACAAGTTATACAATTTATTTTATGAACCATGTAAATTAAGACAATTTGAACATATCCCCTATTCTATTCCCCTAGAGGCACAATGGATATTTACTATGGACATGAACTCAAGTGCACTATACCTTCAATACTGCAGCTTGCCAAAGGATGTTGATTGGCTGCCCACAGGTCAGTTGACCTGTATGTACCTCAGCCGAGGTCCCCAGACACACTAAACTTTTCTTTATTGAAAACGCTCACCAGTGGGTGAGGTGCTCTAGAAACCGGGCCAATGGCATGGGCAGGCACTACCCTGTGAGGCCCCGCCATCCCCAGGCCTACATGTCTTTTACCAATCCGGATCAGGCTTGACCATAAGGGTCAATTCCTCTGACAGAAAAC